>NC_077227.1:669038384-669338384 GCF_027887165.1 Monodelphis domestica | reverse complement strand
AATTATTAGATTAACCAATACTTCATTTTATCTGTTTTTTTAAGTACCAGCTCCTAATCTTATTTATTAGTTCAACAGTTCTTTTACTTTCAATTTTATGAATTTCTCCTTTGATTTTTATGATTTCCAATTTATTGTTTATTTGGGGATTTTTATTTGTTCTCCTAGCTTTTTTAAAGTGGCATGTCCAATTTATTGACTGTCTTCCTTCCCTGGCTTATTTATAGATGCCCTCAGGGATATAAATTTTCCAGTGACTACTGCTTTGGCTGTATCCCATAGATTTTGATAAGTTGTTTCCTCAATGAAATCATTAATTGTTTCTTTGATTTGTTCTTTGACATATGAGTTTTGATGAATTAGACTATTTAGTTTCAAATTATTTTTAATTCTGCCTTTCTGCAAGTCCTTATTGATTATGAGTTTTATTGCAATATAATGTGATAATTGCATTTTTTATTTCTGCTTTTCCACATTTATTTGCAATGTTTTTATGCCCTTGTGTATGATCAATCTTTGTATATTTGCCATGTGCTCCTGAGAAGGTATATTCCTTTTTATTTTTCTCCAGATATTTATTAGCTCTAATTTTTCTAATATTTTATTCATTTCCCTTAATTCTATATTATTTATTTTTTGGTTTGATTCATCTAGTTCTGATACAGGAAGTTTGAGGTCCCCCACAAGTATGGTTTTACTATTTTCTCTTTAAGCTCCTTTTGTTTCTCCTTCTGAAACCTGAATGCTTTACTATTTGGTGCATATGTGTTGAGTCCTGATATTTCTTCATTATTTAGACTGCCTTTCATCAAGATGTAATTACCTTCCTTATCTCCTTTAATTTGATCCATTTTTGTTTTAGCTTTGTCTGAAGTCATAATTTCTACTCCTTCCCTTTTTGTTTCATTTGCAGCCCAGTAAATTCTGCTCCACCCTCTTACCTTTACCCTATGTACATCTACTTACCTGAAGTGTGTTTCTTGGAGACAGCATATGGTAGGATTCTGGTTTCCTTTTTATTGGTGATTTCATCCCATTCACATTTACAGTTATGATTATAGTCTGTGTATACCCTGCCATTTTGAATTCCTCCTTTGGTTCTGACTTTTTACTTATCCCCCTTTCCCTCCACTCCAACATTTTTCTTTTAGTCAGCCTTCCCCCTTTCCCCTGCCTAATATTACTCTTTTCCCAACCCCTCCCCTCTTATTTACTCCTCTCTTACTATAGTGCCTTTTAAATGACCACCCAATTTCTCCCTTCCTTATATTTCTCCCCTCCCACCCAGGCTGTTTATTACCATTATACTTCTCTAAAGGGCATGCTACAATTATCTTCCCCAATTGATTTGGATGTTCTACCCTCTCTGACTCATTTTCAACATGGGTAAGATTTAAGTATTCTGTCATCAACCTCTTCTATCATTCTTTTGTATTGGTCTTCTCCCTCCCATCCCCATGTGCTTGTTTATGAAATATATTTACCTACATTTTATCTCTTTTTCCATTTCTCTTAGTATTGTCCTCCTTTTTATCCCTAGTTCATATATATATTTGATATATATCATCCTATAAAGTTTGTCACTGTACCCTCCAAATATATTTCTTCTAGGTACCCTAATGTTAATAACAATTTTTAAGAGTTACCAATATCATCTTTTCTTATAGGAATATAAATCAATTGAATTTATTTTGTCTCTTATTTTTTCCCCTTTCTTAATTACCTTTTGGTGATTCTCTTGAATTCTATGTTAGGGTATAAAATTTTCTGTTTATGTGGAAAATACAATTTCCACCCCACTCAGTCCTAACAGGATTTAGGAAGGGCTGCAGCAAAGGATCAAGATTTAATTATTGAGAATTTGACCTTCAACAGACATGTGCAAAGCCACAGACCTCTGGGCGGTCCTGGGTTAAGCTAGAGCCACCATTGGCACAGGGAAGACATGGACAGTGATTGGTAGATGTGAGAACTGAGGGGAGGGAACTTGGATGGTTTCCTTAAAGATAGAGGAGTCTGAGGACTGAGGGGGTGGGTTGGAGAGGTTTTGGCTCTGAGAGGTGGTGCTTTGAGAGTCGGCTCTGAAGGAAGCTGGAGGTGGAGGCCCCTGAGACTGTTTCTCCATTTTGGTCACGTGAGTAATAGGGACTGATCTCCTTTCTTTGCCACAGCTATCTAAAGGCTTGGGCCTTTTGGCCCAGCCTAAACAGAAGGGGGTATTTAAGCCCTATTCCCTTCTCTCCCCTTTCTCTCTCCCTCTCTCTCTCTCTATCTCTAATAGCTTTCTTCATCCTGTTTGTAATTAAACTCCATAAAAGGTTGACTGCTAACTTGAGTTTTCATTTAGGAATTACATAGCTGAATTCCTTGGCGACCTTAAATTAATATATATCAGTCTTTTAAAGTGATTTCCTTGTCACATAAGTCAGGTCTTTTCTTTAGGAATGCTTGGAAGTCTTCTATTTTATTAAATGACCATACTTTCCCCTGTATGAATATAGTAAATTTTGCTGGATAGTTGATTTTTGGTTGTAGATTCAATTCCCTTGCTTTCCAGAATATCACATTCTATGCTTTCTGTTTTTTTAGTGTAGATGCAGTCATTCCCTGTGGTATCCTAACTGTGGCTCAATGATCTCTGAATGGCTTCTTTTCAGTAGCTTGTAGTATCTTTTCTTTGACCTAGAAGTTTTTGATCTTGGCTATTATATTCCTCAGTGTTGCCAGTTAGGAATTAAATGCAGAAGGTAATCTGTGGGTTCTTTCAATCTCTACTTCACCCTCTTATTCAAGAATATCAGGGCAGTTTTCTTGGATAATTTCCTGTAAATGATGTCCGGAATTTTTCTTTGATCATGATTTTCATGTATTCCAATAATTCTTAAATTATCCCTTCTGAATTTATTTTCCATGTCTGTTGTTTTATCAGTGAGATTTCATATTTTACTCAGTTTTTTTTAATTCTTTTGATTTTGTTTTAAAAATTCTAGCTGCCTTGTGAAGGCATTCACATCTAGTTGTTCAATTCTAATTTTTAAAGACTGAATTTCATCCCTGGCTTTATGATCCTCCTTTTCCTTTTGATCTATTTTGCTTTTTAGGTCATTCTCATTATTTTTATCCTTAATATCTTTGTTTCATTTTCGAGATGGTCATTTCTGGTTTTTAGGAACTATTTTCTTGTTTTAGTTCATGTGCCTCTGTTTCCAGATGACCTACTTTGCTTTATTAATTTCTTTTCCCAATTGTCTTCAGTCTCTCTTAATTGTTTTTTAAATTGTGTTTTAAGTTCTTCCAAACCCTGAGTCCAATTTGCTGGAATTCTTGCATTTTTAAGTGGTGTTCCTTGGTCCTCCTCTGTTCCATTTTTTCTTTGTTCATTACCTGGATAGAGACTGTCAATTATATTTTTTTTCTTTTCTGTTGTTTACTCATATTTTTTTCTTCTTTCCCTCTCATCATTGCCAGTTATTTGCTCCTCAGTTTTATTTGCTGGATCTGTGGGTTTGGGTTATTCTGTCCTGAAGGGGCTTCTTCTCTGCTCTACTGATTAACTGAATTAGGCTGATACAGCTAACCTGTTGTATTAATGAGTCCTTAGGTCACATCTTCCCTATCTGGAAGAAGAAGCTAAAGGTGAAGGCGAAGGTGTTGAGGGTAAAGGTAGTTATCTTCATCCTCCTCTCTACTCCTTTCTGCCAACCACCTCTTTTCCAGCTTCCAGGTAAGAGCACTGAGCTTTCTGTGGTGGTACCAAGGTACTCTGTCAAGGTTTCAGCCTTTGCCCTGGGATCTCAGTCACTCGAATTCTTACTGTAGGTCTCAATGAGGGAGGTGAGTGAGGGGTGTTGAAGATTGAGCTTCTCTGCCCTCTGAAGGCTTCTTATCTGCACTAATAATAGACTGGATTAAGCCATTGGAGCTGAACTGCAGAACTCTGTGTGCCTTGAGGCCTGTGGAAAGGAAATAAGACGGACAGTTTGTGGGGGAAGGGGCCAACTGGGAGTGGCAGTTGGATCTTGTGACTAGCACTTCCTTCCTGCCAGGTGGGACTGGCTTCCTGGTATTGGAGGAGAGAGGAGCGTGATCAGCCCAGTCTGGAGAGGCATGCTCTTCTTGGTTCAGCCGGAAGACACAGGCTTCTGAAGGTTAGAATTGTTCTTGTTTGCTTTCTATCTACTGCTAAGATTCTGAATTATACAAAACTGGACTGTTATAGAGTAGACGGGAGTGGGACAAACCCTCCGCCAACCTCTGGGGCCTGGCCTCAGCTCTGAAGCTGAGGAAAAACTCCAGTCTCAACTGGTTATTAAACTTTATATTATTTGAATTCGCAGTCAGATAAGTGGACTATCTTTTCTGGTCATAGAGGGAGCTGAACTTCAGATCAGTCATTCTACAACAAACAATCCTTATTGGACCCTTGCTGTTTCCTCTCAGCAGGGGGCATCTCCCTCCTTTGCTTCATCAAGCAATATCCCCTCTCTCCCCTCAACCTCCTCCATACCCTGCTACAAACCTCCCATTTATCCCTATTATTCCCCCATTTCCTTTCCCAATAAATATTACATGCCAACAATGGAGAACTGCTGGTTGAAGGCTGAGACCAGGCTGTCCTCCTTTCTGCCGATCTCCACCAGCTAACTTCTTGCCAGCTATGGTCAGAGCCCTTAAAATCATGTAGCTGTGGTAGCAAAGCACTCTGCTCTCTCTGGAGCTCTTGCCCCAAGATCCCAGCAACCATCTGAAACTCACCACAGTAGGTGGGGGAAGGATCCTGGGATCTTCCTTCTTTTGTTTCCTTAAACCTGGCAATTAAACTTTTCTGTGAACTTTTAAGTTTAATGGAGCAGGAGAGTCCCCCAATTCTGTCCTGTTATTAGATTTAGTTCTGTGTCCCCCTTGAAGCTCTTTGTTTTTTGATTGGTGTGGAAGGATTTTCAACAAAGGATGCAACTAAGTTGCCATCTTGACTCTGTCTCCTATTACTTTCTTATTAGTAATGTAAGCAGTTTAATTCCATTGTTCCCTTAATTTCCTTTAAGTACCTTAAATATCTCTTATCTATATCTTAAATATTATAATTATCATTTTGTGATATAAGAAATGAAATCAGTTTAACCCAATTGTTTCCCTTGATTGTTTTAAGAATATTTAGTACTTTAGTTATCTATTGTACTGTAAAAATTTGAAGTGTCTTGGTTCTACTTTCCCATGAAGGGTTGTGATTAATTTAATCTTGATGATCCATTTAAATTCTTTCTGTTTAAATTTTCATGCTTCTTTTGATTGTCAAATTTGATCACCAAATTTTCTTTTTAGCTTTGGTCATTTTGTCAAGGAATTTCTAGAATTAATCTATTTCATTTAATGTACATTTCTTTTCTGGAGTATTAGGTTCAGTTTTGTTAGGTTATTTTTGGTTTCAGGACAAAATTCTTTGACTTGTGGAATATCATATTACAATCCTTCCAGTTCTTTAATGTAGAAGCTTCCAGGTCCTACATAAACCTGATTGTGGTTGCACCACATTTGAATCATATTTTTTCTAGCCCCTTGTAGTTTTTTCACCTTGATATGTAAATTCTAGAATGTGGATATGATATTTCTGCAATTTTTAAATTTAGTATTTCTTTTAGGAGGTTATCAATGGATTCCTTTCTATTTCTATTTTCTTCAAGAACATCAGAGCAGATTTATCTCATAATTTCTTTCCTTATAATGTTCAGGTTACTTTTTTGTCATGGCTTTCAAGCAATCTATTGATCTTAGGTATCTTTCTTGAATCTATTTTCTAAGTTAGATGTTCTTAAAGTGAGAGTTTTAAATTCTTTCTATTTTTTCCATCCTTTTGTACATGTTTTATTTTTTTCATGCTGTCTCATGGAGTTATTAGCTTCCATTTGCCCAATTCCAATTTTTACAATTCCATTTTCTTCTCTGAAGCTTTGTACTTTTCCTTTCTTAAGGTGTTATTTTCCTCTTTCTAGTATCATATTTCCTTTTTTAGATGACTATTTTTTCAGTATTTTTTTCTGTTTTTACTTTTTTCTATCATTTATTTTCTAATTTTCTTCTAAATTTCTTATTATTTGTTTTTCCTATATTTTTCCGGAGTTCTCCCAAGGATTCATTTTGGGCTTAACATCATTACACATTTTCCTTTGAGGCTTCATGTGTTCTCATTTTTATATTGCTGACCTTTTCTGAGCTTATATATTGGTCATCTTTCTTACTGAGAAGTTTTTCTAGCATCAGAATTTTTCTCTTTTTTTTCCCTCATTTTTGGTGTTATTTTCCACTTAATTTTGTCTATCTAATAAAGCTTACCTATCTTCCTAATGTAACGGGAGTACTGTCTCAAGATTATACTATGGCTGTGATTGGTACAGCTGTTTTGGTCTCAGATTGAGCTTTCTTCTCTAGAGACAATCTGGTTGGCCAGCTGTGTGGAAGTTTGCATTCATTCAGTTCAAATGATTGGGAGTGGGTTCTGACTAATCTCACTGAAGGTGGATATTGTTGGGTTGAGTTCCTCCCTGTAGTGCTTGTGCTGGGATCATACCTGGCCTTTTGGAAGTTGGAATAGGAAGGGCTGTTTTTCTTCCACAGCTTCCTATTCTGTATTATATTGGTTTCTGTTCTTACCTTTTTGGTTTTGATTGGAGTTAGCTATTCTTTTTTTTGCCTTGTGTTCTTTTGGGAACAACTTATTCTAAGGCTTGCTCAGTGCACAGTTCTCTTACACCAAGGAGTTGAGTCCTTTCTATCTCACAAAATTGTTCTGGGTTCTGCTTCACCTTTTCTCCTGTTGGTTCTGCAGCTCCAGTATTTGTTTTGAGATCATTTTGTTCTTCTATGTTCATTTGGAGGGTCCTTTGCAGATTTCTGGTATTTCTTGCTTTAACACTTGACTTGCTCTACTATCACCACTGCAGTGGCTGCTGTTTCTGTTCTTCCTAAAACTTTTGAAACAATCTGTTCTGGATTCTTTTATATATTCATTACAATGTAACTCATATCTTATTCATTCGTATAAATGTCTTATTCCCTCCCCCATATTGTAAACCTTAAAATTTCTTAGACTTATGAATGTTGGAAATTTCACCATTGGGAAATTTCATACTTGAAAAAATTTCCTACTGATAGTAAGAACTCTATTGGAATATGAAACTCCTTGGCATGGGAGGATCCTTCTCCTCCCTACTTAAGACCACTTTAGGACAGAAACCTTTTGCTAAAAAATGGAAAGGGCTTTGACCTATGCTTAAGCATAGAACAGGAAGTTCTTTGAGTCATGATTGATTTTAGAATTGATACAATAGAGATACTTGGAATGACAGAACCAGGTCTTGGAAACTACAATCTCCACTCTACTCAGAGTAACAGGATTTAGGAAGGGCTGCAGCAAAATCAAGATTTAATTATTTGAGAATATGACCTTCAACAGACATGTGCAAAGCCACAGACCTCTGGGAGGTCCTGGGTTAAGCTAGAGCCACCATTGGCACAGGGAAGACATGGGCAGTGATTGGTAGATCTGAGAACTGAGGGGAGGGAACTGAGATTGTTTGCTTAAAGATAGCGGGGTCTGAGAACAGAGAGGAGTGGATGCTTTGAAGGAGGTCTCAGAGGAGAGAGGTCCTGGAGGGAGAGCTCCTGGAGAGGTCTTGAAGGAGGCTGTGGAAGGAGAACTCATGAGGAGTCAAGAGGAGAATTCTCTGGAAACATTTCTTGAAAGGAGGCTCTCTTGAAGGTGGAGCCTGAGGTTGGCATGAGAAGCCTTACCTAGAGAGATCTTGGGTGAGTGATAAAACCAACTGACTGATTTATCTCTTAGGACTGAGGTCTGGGCATTATTGGCTTGAGACCCTTCATTATTATTCCTTTCTTACTTTATCTCTTTTTTTATTAATTAATCAGTGTATTATAAATTAAATTTCTCTATAACACCCAGTTGGCTTGGGCATATTCATAAATTGGGAATATATTCCCTGGCGACCATCTTATATTTATATAAACCCAAGACACAGTAGAAAACATATTTCAGCGGTCATAATTGATATATATATATATTTCCCTTGCTCCCAAACATTTTAATTATCACAGTTTATGGCTCCTACTCTCTTATCTACAACTACTTAACGCTAAAAACTAATTTAAATCTAACAATATAGCCCCAGCACTAGTTAATCGTGTTTATAGGGGCAAGAATTATCTCCATCTCTTATTGTGATGTCTTTAACTCTTAATAAAGCACAATATATGTATTTATATATACAAATATTTACTATTTTATTTTATTACAATTTAATTACTATTACTAATATACCTATATATAGTTATACTTACAACATATATTTAAATGTTTATTGAGTCATATGCTGAGGGGGTGAATAAATGTAATGACTAATATAAAATGAATACATATTCAACTATAATATTATATATGTATATATGTGTGTATATATGTTCCACCTCCTTCACCCCCCCACATATATAGCCCATCTGATAACCTATTTACTAAATTGTTGGGAAGGACTATGGATGAGAAAATTTATAAAAAAGCAATAGTTGGCTACTTTAGCTAGAATATACTAACTTTTCCAGCTTTCTCATAGGGAAATCTCATCTATCTAAGCTTCTTTTAAAAATAATGATGCTAGAGTGAAAGATTATTATGCAAAAACTATTAAGCCATTGTTCTAAGGTTCTGATATGAGTCTCATAGATTACAGTTACTACTCTAGGTGTCATTTCTAATGAGCTCCAGCTCTGACAAATTTTAGTTCCACGGCTAATTTAGTCAACTTAGGTTAAACTTGTTTCCCTGCTATGTGAGCTAAGTTTTAATTAGATTAGCCAACCAAATCTCCTTTAGGTAACATACTGCTCACAAATACTTAAAAAGACCTATTTTAAATGCATTCAGAGAAAATCACTTAGTTTGTAGGCCTCCTAGGGCAGGTGGCCTCCTGATTTAAGAACTTACTTCATGTGAGTGCTCATACATATATGTATATATGTATATTTACACCTATCTACACATATTTATGTATAATATGTGTATATTTATTCCTTTTCCTCTCCCTACATATGTAAAATTTTTGCATGCATATGTTTATGTATACACAAATGTATACATACATGTATGGGCATATACATGAATGCATACATTTTTTATAGAGGGAAAGGAATAAACATTTTTTGGTACCTACCATGTGCCAAGCACTGTGGTTAGTGTTTTACAATTAGAATCTCATTTGATTCTCACAGCAACCCAATTAGGTACATGCTAAAATTATCTCCATTTTACAGATTAGGAAAGTAAGGGAAATCAAGGTTAAGAAATTTTCCCAGGTACAGATAGTCAATAAGTGTCCACAATTGGATTTGAACTCAAGTCTTCCTGACTTTTGTGTGACCTACTGAATTTTGTGAGACTTAACTTTCTTTTCTATAAAATGCAGAAAATAATGTTTCCATTGTTTCACCTATGACAGTTTTAAATGATGTGTGTATAGTTTGATTCCTATAAAGACTCATAGAAAAGAAACTTACGTGTCACAAAACTTAAATATCTGGTTCAAGATTTTAAGGTTAGTAAGTGGAATATCTCAGATTTAAACTTGGTTTTTTAAATGAATTAAAGATACAAATTCTTTGGGCTAGTTATAAAACTTTCTAGTAGACATGCTTACAAATTTAACCATAGAAACATGATGCTTACATTTATTTTTATTATGTTTTTATAAAGTTCTAATGTTTGCAGAGGAATGTGTGTGTGTGTATGTGTGTCTGTAAATATGAGCTCAATTAAACATTTCAACAGTCCTGCAAAAAATTACTACAGAAAATTACATCCATTTTATAGATGACAAAACTGAGAGGTAAAATGAGTTACCTGGAATTAAATAAAAATAAAGGTAGGAGGTAGAAAATAAGCCTAGTTCCTTCTCAATCCAAGTGCAATATAAGCTATCTGTGTGCGATATGCTCTTATGCCACTTTTCTCAAGCCCATGCTATGACTTTATCACAAATAGAATATTCCCTGCTTTCCTCAAGAAAAGATTCTGCCCCTACAATGAAAACAACCTGACTAATTCTTGGCAATTACCCAACCTGTACAAGCGAATGTTTCATTTCATTTGACTTGGTTGTCTCGGTTGATCATAGTGAGGGCAATTGTGCCTAGGGAATGCACAATCATGTTCCAGTTTGAACTGAGATCACAATAATTTCTTCTGAAAATTTGTGCCACACTTCAACAGGTCTTAGTATAAATAAACCCAGAATTCTTTTTCCATGCTCTCTCCTTCAGGAGTCATTGACACTATTCTCTTATGCATTCAGCTCTGCTCCTGACAAGACAATTCTTGTTAAATTCTAAATGGACAAGGTCACCTTGAGAACTGTTTACCAGGATGATATTTTTAGAAGAAATTTATCTAACAGACACAGCAAAACATAATCACTCAGAGTCCAGTTCATTTTATTTTATTTTATAAAGGCTTTTCAGGGCTCTCCTATCTTGTGCCAGATGGGCTACCCTTTGAGTGCCATGTTGTTCTGTGTTTCTTCTTATTATATTTATTATAAAAGAGAAGTCACATTTAGGTGAGGGTAGACAAAGTTGAGCATTTCCAATACATGTCTCTAAGCTAGAGCAGGGTCTAGGAATAGAAATGGCATAGCTTGTTATTTGTTTAGTTTTTCTGTGTGTGTGTGTGCACTCTTCAGCATGAACAAGTGTTTGAAGCATAAAAGATCAAACTAGCCACATACATAACTTTTATTCTTAGACTGAACATCTTCACTGAATGTATCATTTCTTTTCTATCTGGGTGAGCTCAAATGGATAACTTGTAGAGAAATCGGGAGAGAGTGAAGTGACTAGAAGCAGGATAACAATGTATACAATGACAACAACATTATGAACTAAAAAACAACTTTTGAAAACTTAAGAATGCTCAGAAATTAAATGATAAACCAGAATACACATGCTAAAGCAATATATATAGAAATATGTTTGTCATAGGGGTAATATACTCAAAATACACATTTTAGACATAGTCAATGTTAGAATTTGTTTTGCTTGACTATGTATATTTCTTGCGAGGATTCTCTTTCTAAATTTTTCAGTGGGACAGAGAGGGGGAGAAAACAAATCCTTTAGAAAGAAGAAAAGTTTAAAAAGAAATTTGAAGATCTTTTCTTTTTAATTTTGTGTTTTTTACCTAGGAATTAAGACCTAGCCAAAGAGTAAAAAACAAACAAACAACTATTTCTTATCCTCTAGGTGCCCAAGTACATAGCACCCTAGGACCAAAAGTGTCTTCTTAGAAATAAATATTTTCATCCTTAAACTCTTCATATCTACTCCTTTTCCTCTACTTCTCCTGTTCACTACACTTTTATACCTTTTTTTTCACTTTTCCTACTAAAATCTCATTGTCACTCATTTTTTGATTATCTTTTCTAATAAAAGACCTACTGTGAAAGCTTAGAAAATCCCTTCTTTTGTGTGTAGGAGATGAAATCTAATTCATCACATTTCAATAGCTTTCTCCGTCTCTCTGTGTTATAAATATATATGTGTATGTGTTGAGTCTGCCTCATTGAACATCTCATAAAAGAGGACCACATATATACTCAAGGCTCACTATTTCTACCTCTTTCTTTACCTGTCACTAAGATAATCTCCTATCTGATATGGGCACTCTCACACTCCTTCCTATTTCCAATCTCCCTCAAACATCTTTATACAATCCCTGGATCAAACCCCAAACTCATCTTCCTTCCTTTATTGCTTCCCAGTTAGTATTTCAATCTTCAAAGACCAAATTTCAGTACAGAAACTGTTGCTTAAAGCAAATAAAGAGTTTTAGAGATACCTAGAAATCTCACCTCTACTGAGGTTCATGGGTGCACATTTTCTGTGCTAGGCACATGCTCTATGACAGGCATTGGGTGATATGAAGACAAAGAATAAATAAAACATTACTCAAGCTTAAATTTATAATGGAGAAATCAATAAGTACAATCAAAATACAGAAGTATAAAAACAACAAATACAAATACACCTAAACTTGATTGGGATATGACTGGAAATTTGGAGGAGATGAATAAAGAAGTTTTCAAGTAGAAAATTGTTTCTGAAATATATCTTGTAAGAAGGCATGATTTATATGGGAAAGAATTGAGGAGGGAGAACATTCCAGGCAAAAGAGACAAACCGGAGACTTTGGAATTCAAAGTGATAACGAATGGAGATGGTGTTCTGAGTATAAGGAAGAAAGACCAAAGCTAGTTTGGCTGGATTATATGGTGAAAGAAGTGGAATAAGATGGAAAAATATACTAGAATCAGTGAAAAACTTTAAAAGGTAAACAATTTACATTTAAATCTTAGATAAAATAGGTTACAGGTGGCATTTATGGAGTAAGATAGTGACTTAAAATTTATCCTTAAGGAAACTCATTTTAATAGATGTTTGGAAGATGGACCAATATGGAGAGAGAACTAAGGTAAGGAAGCACTAACTGGACCCTTATACTCTCTCTCTCTCTCTCTCTCTCTCTCTCTCTCTCTCTCTCTCTCTCTCTCTCTCTCTCTCTCTCTCTCTCTCTCTCTCTCTCTCTCTCTCTCTCTCTCTCTCTCTCCCCCCCCCTCCCCCCATATATATGGCTCTGTGGCTCTGTCTTGGCATCTCTTCTATGTTCCTTCTGTACTACTTCATTTGGTAATCTCATCAACTATCTTGGATTTAATTACCATCTCTACACTGATGAATCTCAATTCTGCATATCCTGCCCTAACTTCTCTAATGAACTCCAGTTTTGCATCTCCAACTGACTTTCAGACATTTCATACTGGATGTTCAGAAGGCACCTTAACCTTACTAAGTGCAAAGATGAACTCATTATCCTTCCCCTAAATCCTTCTCCTTTTCCAATGTTCCTATTACTGTGGAGGGCATCACTATCCTCCCAGGCTCACAAACTAGGTGTCATCCTTGTCTCCACACTAACTCTCACTCCCCCATAATCATTAATAGACGTCAACAAAGCAGCCAATCAATGTTTTTACAATGAGGTTGTAATTGTTACTTTATGTTTTTTATGTTCAACTTTCCCCTCACTGTTACTCAGACTCTTCCTGTCTCAGCAGAGTGGACTTTTCCTTCTCTCTCCTAAGATCCCTGTCCTGGTGCTGTTCACACTAACCACCAATCTTTCTTCTTATTGGCTCTCACATTTTACCTTGCAAAACTGCTTATAAACATAGCACACTTTTCTCTTTTCTTATGAGAAATACAGAACTATTCCATATAAAATTTAAATTGATATTTAAATAGCATAGTACATAGAGAGATAGTCTTTGACTTGGGAAGACAGTGGTTCTTGTCTTGCAACTAACAGTGTGCCCCTGGGCAAGTTTTTTTATTTTTTGGTGACCCAGCAACTTTCTAAGGACATGAATTGTAGAGAATGTTCATATTTGCATTGAGAGAAGAAAGCTCTTCATTTGGAATTACTTATACCAATGAAATCATGAGTCCAATTTAATTCATAATATTTACATTACAAACTCAAACAAATTTTTTATCTAAAAAAGTATAAGTCCAGCACATCAGATGAAAATTTCAAATGAAAATTTCCTTACTAAAGTACCCTTAATAAGAACATATAAGTTAACATTAGAAAATGATAATAAAACCATTTTGTCTATTTTAACTTTTAAAAATAATTTCCTAGCAAGATCTAGTCTATTGAAAAATAGTGGAGGGATAATATTTCTGTCTAATGAGGGAAATCTTTTCAGATTGAAGATTACCTTTTCCCTTCCCTCAAAATGGGAAAGGACTTAGTCCAATTTCAACCCCTTACTTTTTCACACAGATATATAATTTCAAAAAAAAGAAAGCCATTTCTTTTTCCCTTCTTAGGAGAGCTAATTTACATCTTGCTATGATCCATCACATTTTACCTTGCAAATTCTTAGTTTGCAAATCTAGTCAATTGTCCAAAGTAATATAACCAAAATATGATTACATTTTTAAAGGTAGAATCCAGACATCTCTTGTATTTCTGTATATGGATTTGCATAATTATCATGACCCCATGGAAATCTCAATCTCAACAAACCCCA
This sequence comes from Monodelphis domestica, assembly GCF_027887165.1. Classification (NCBI taxonomy): domain Eukaryota; kingdom Metazoa; phylum Chordata; class Mammalia; order Didelphimorphia; family Didelphidae; genus Monodelphis; species Monodelphis domestica. The sequence goes on along the minus strand of NC_077227.1, from coordinate 669,324,231 downwards.
AATGAATCTTCAGCTTCTCTAAGCAACCCCAAAGTTGTCTTCATTCTAATAACTCAAGTTTAGAATCTCAAATGAATCCTTGATTTCTCTTGTTCCTTCATCCCACACAGGCAATCAGTTGGCAATTCTTATAGTTTTCATCTCCAAAATATCTCTTTAAGTGAAACCTTTTCCTTTTACTTATATGGCCTCTATACTTGCCAAAGTGGTTTTCTAAAAGCCTGGGTATAGCCACATTATTTGCCTGCTCAAAAAATTCTGCTAGCACCCTAAAGCCCTTTACAAGCTGAGTCCACTCTACCTTTCTATTTATATTAAGAATTATTCCTTTTACTTCATTCTATAGGAAGGAAGGGGGTAAATTATTTCTTGAGTACCTACTACGTGCTAGGTCTTATACCAAGAGCTTTAAAAACATTATGCAAGGTGATTCTTATAGTCACTCCGGGGATAGGTGCTATTATTGGCCCCATTTTACAGGTGAGAAAACTGTCACACTCCTGCGTGACATAGCTAGTAAGTTTCTGAGGGTGCTTTTGAGCTGAAGTCTTACTAAACCCAGGCTCAGTGGTTTAACCATTATCCCATCTTCATTCATCTACAGTCCAGCCAAACTGAAATTTCTGTATTTCCTCACACATGGTATTTATTCTGTACCATCTCTAATCTGCTTGCCTTTGCCCTGGAAATACTCCCTAGGATCCCTATTTCCTCTAAAATTTTACTCAAATATCACTTATATCATTTAACATTGCTTTGTCAGTCCTCCAGTTGCTAGTGCTACCCCCACCCCACAAAACATCATTATTTGTATGTATATGTGTACACATATATCCATATATTTTATTTATATATGAATGTGTTATCTGCCTTGACAGAATCCTTGAAGTTTATTTTTAAAAATCATTTTAAGGTCAGTGACTATTTCCTTTTTATCATTTTTCCCCCAACATTTAGCAAACTGCCCCATACATAGTAAGACCCTACTGAATATTTTTTTTTCAATTGATCGACACATTTACTGATTTTAATGCTTCAAAATTAATCTATGCTAAATTTATCATGTATTACTTCCCTGCCATGCTTGTCATGCATGAAGAGAAAAATTCTATTAAGCTTTTTAATATTAAAGTTTTTTTATAAATATTTAGTACTGAATTAAAGGAATCCTTGATAAAAATAGGATCTTCCTTCTCTACCCCTAAATCCATTACAATGACAGTGTCTGATAAAAGGTCTCTTTTTCTTATATTTTCTTTTATTTTGTACTTTGTTAGAGAGGAGGAAATGCCTACCCAACTATATTAACAGTAGGACACATGTCTTTAACTGACTCAATAAAATTAAACAAAAATCCATCTCTGGACACACATAGTTAAAGAAGGATTTAACATGGATGCATCTAAATACTCAGATGAGTTTCCTGTGTGTCATCTCCATTATTTTATATACTTTCCACTTTTGGAGGAGAAAGGAAACTATATTCATTCTTCTGCTTTTCCTGAGATTCTCAAAGTTTTTTTCTACTTTGATTTGCCTCTTTGATTTGAAGTAAAAAAAAAATCCAAAAGTTATTTCCCTAGGCTTCTCTCTATGCCCTCAAGGTGTTTAATTCCCCAGCAGCCAAACTGAATTGGGCTTCTCCCAAACAGTAATTCTGATGCTTTCCTTTATTCTTTGTATCCACCATCTCTGACAGCTAACTGTATCCTAGAAGGCATTATTCACAGTCTAATATGGCAACAGGAAATTGTGAGTAGCAATTCTTTCTTTTAACCACTTACCTTCTGTCTTAGAATCAACACTAAGTATTAGTTCCATGGCAGAAGAGGCCTAAGGACTAAGTAATGGGGGTTAAGTGACATGACCATGGGACTAGGGTCGCACAGCTGGGTCGTTTCTGAAATCAAATTTGAATCCAGGACCTCCCATCTCTAAGCCTGCCTCTCAGTCCACTGAACTACCTAGCTGCTCCCGACAATTCTTTTTGACTTGCATTCAAGTTGAATTAATACATACTAGACCCCAAGAGAACTATGCTAGAGACAATAGAATGTAAGATTTGAATCAAGAAAATATAAGTTTGAATTCCTCCTCTGACCCTTATTAGCAAGCTAAATAGGAAATATTTCATTTAAAATGTTTAATGATTTTTTTCAGATTACACATTGACATAGTTTTCAATAACTGATTCATGACATTTTGTGATTTATGATCTCTCACTCCCTTCCACTCCTCCTCATTCCTGAAGATAGTAGAGAATATGATATAGCATGTGTATATGTTATTTTGCTATACATATTCCCATTTTCACCAGGTTGTGAAAAAAGCCACATATTGCATATGCTAGAGAAAAAAATTCATGGTGTAAATGAAGTGAAGAATAGCATGATTCAATCTGCATTCAGATTATAATTTTTTTTTTAAAGAAGTGAAAAGCTATTTTTTGTCACAATTCCATGGGAGTTGTCCTGGATCCTTGCATCACTACTGAGTTAAGTAAATTACTGTGGATCATTAATATTTTACTGCTGTTACTGTGCATAGTGTTCTCCTGGTTCTGGTCACATCACTTTGTATCATTTCAAAGAAGTCTTTCCAGGGTTTTTTTTTTTTTTTGTGTGTGTGTGATCATCTTGTTAATCATTTCTTATAGCACAATTGTATTCCATTACAATGTAGGATTTAAATTAATATCCAATACTCCAAGTATTATATTTTATAAAGTTCATTAATAATCACAAGAAGTAAAGGAATAAAAGTGTAATTAATTAACAAAACAGAACCACGTGATTAAACTCTCTTGCCTGTTTAAAAAGACCAATGGCTGCTGCTGCCATGACAGGAAAAAAAGAGAGAGACAGAAATTCACAGAATTTATATTCTGCCTACATCAGCTTATAAGGACAGGAGGAGAGTGGGGTGCGGGGAATCTTAGTTTTTAGGGTAACAGACTCTAATTACACAACAACCATATAAAACATCTTGTTCAGTCCTCAATTGATGGATATCCTTTCAGTTTCTCTTTGCTATTGCAAGAAAAGTTGCTATCAATACTCTTGTACAAATAAATCCTTTCCTCCTATTTTTTGTCCCTTTGGGCTATAGATGTGGTAGTGGTATTTCTGGGTTAAAGGATATTCGGAGTTTGATGGCCTTTTAGACATGGTTTCAAATTGCTCTCTACAAGGGTTATATTAGATCAAAGCTCCATCAATAGTGTATAAGCATCCAAATTTTGGCACTTCCCCTGTCAAACACTTTTTTTCAAACAGTAAATTACTGTAGTTATTTACTAGTACATATTGAGTACCTGATCAGTTGCATTTATCCACTACTATATTTCTTCGTCAGTATCAGATAGCTTTAATGAACATTGTTTTATAATACTGTGTGAGTTATACTAAGTGAACTGTGGGAGGGACTGACCAGAAGCCCTCACACAAGAGGAATGATAGAAGTTTATCTCTTTGGGGGAACAGGAGCTGAAGCCGGAGGGATGGCAAGAGAGAGAACCAGACACCGAATATTTGGAAATCGAGCTCACAGACCTAGCTCTGGCCTTCCACTTCATAGATACATGAGTCAGTGAGAAGACCGTGACATAACATCACGGGCATCAGAAATAAGCTTAGAGATCAGGAGAGTCAAAGCCCAGTCCTAAAAGCCGAGCTTTGAATATGGACTGTTAAGGCTTAAAGATAGGGGTTAGAGAAACAAAGGTGCTGAGCACGGCCAGAGGCCAGCTCCAAGAGAGAGAGAAAGAGAGATAGTAGCAAGGAAGAAAGACAAGTGGGTAAAAAGCTGGGCTGGGCCTGTGAGCTCCTCTTTTATTGATTTTCACATGCAAAGATACATAATGCATAGTAATTAAAGACAGAGTGGATTATCATTGGTAGAAAAGTACATTGTGACAAGATAAGGGCTTAGCCTTTTCACAGCCTGGTGAGAACAAAGAAACTTGATTTTGCACCTAAACCTGTTAGGATGAAAGGTCAGTGCCTTACTGGCCATGCGCAGGATAGAAAATGCGCTCTCCTAAGACCATCTTTATAGCTTAATTATCTCTCTTGAGTAAACGCAGCTGTGGACTACTACATGAACTTCCTTCATATTTTTTCACTAGTTCCCTAGATATGCTTGTTCTATTCTTACAGATGAGTTTTATTAACATTTTAAAGCTCTATGAAATAATATTTGAGTAGTTGGTTGTATGGCACTAAGAGATGGATGAATTTTGGTAGAATTATCTTTTTTTATTATAATAGTAGCCTGTCCATGAGGAATTATTTTGTCCTCAATTGTTTAGATCTGACTTACTGTGCAAAGGATTTTGTAGTTATGATTATATAGGTCCTGGGTTTGCCCTGACAAGTGTACTTCCAAGAGTTTTATATTGTTTATAGTTATTTTAAAAAGGGATTTCTCAGTAGTATAGAAAAATGCTACTGATATATGTTATTTTATTTTAGATCCTACAACTTTGCTTTGTTAATTGCTTTAATTATTCTTTGGTTGATTCTACAGGATTATCTAAGTATACCATTATACCATCTGTGAAAGAATGAAAACTTTATTTCCTCATTGTCATTTTGAATCTATTAATTTCTTTTTCTCTTATTACTACAGCTAACATTCCTAGTAAAATATTGAATAGTAATAGTGATAGTAAACTTCTTTACTTTTCCCCTGATCTTAATCAAAAGGCTTTTAATTTATCCCCCCTCCAGATAATGTTTGATGATGGATTTAGATGGATGCTATTTATCATTTTGTGGAATGTTCCATTTTTTCCAATTTTCTCTAGCTTTTTAAAAAAATAATAATGAAAGTTGAATTTTGTCAAAAGTTTTTCTGCATATATTGAGATAATCATATGGTTTCTAATGGTTTTGTTATTGATATAGTCAATTATGCTGATGGTTTTCCTAATGTTGAAATAGCCCTACATTGCTGATATAAAACAAAATTGATCATAGTGTATATTCCTTGTGATATATTGCTTCAATCTCCTTAATAGGAATTTTATTTAAAACTTTTGCATCAATATTGATTAGAGAGAATGCTCTATAATCTTTTTTCTCTGTTTTTGTTCTTTCTGGTTCGGGCAGATTTGTATCATAAAGGGAATTTGGTAAAGTTCCTCCCTCAAGAATTTTTCCAAACATTTAACATAATTTTGGAAACAAATGTTATTTAAATATTTGGTGGAATTCATCTGTGTATCCATTTGCCCCTGTGCTTTTTTCACCCAGCTAATTCATTGATCTCTTCCATTTCTTTTTCTGGGTTGGGATTATTTAAGTATTCAATTTCTTCTTCTGTTAAGCAAAGCGACCTATTTAAAAAAAATATTCATCTGTTTCACTTTGATTCTCAGATTTATTAGCACATAATTGGACAAAATAACTTCTAGTGATTACATTAATTTCCTCTTCATTGGTTCTGAACTTGCTCATTTCATTTTTGATACTGGTAATTTGATTTTCTTCCCTTTTTCTTTTTGATAAAAATAACCAGTGATTTTATCTATTTTATTTTTATTTAATGAAACTGGTTCCTTGTCTAATATGTTAGTTCAATGATTTTATTGCTTTTGATTTAATTTATTTCTCCTGCAATTTTCAGTATTTCCAATTTGGTGTTTAATTGGAGATTTTTCATTAAATTTTGATTTTTTTAACTTGAATGCCAAATTCATTGATCTGTTCTTTTACTGATGTAAGAATTTAGGGATTAAAATTTCCCTTAAATACTCCTTTGGCTACATCCCAAATTTTAGTATGTTATCTCCTTGTTGTTATTCTCTTAAACAAAATTATTAATGTTTTCTATCACTTTTTTTTGATCCACTAATTTTTTAAGATAAGGATTTTTAGTTTCCATATAATTTTTTTGTCTTTTTTTCTCTAGCCCCTCGTTGAGTCAAATTTTAATAGCATTATGGTCTGAAAAGAGTGCATTTAATATTGCTGATTTTCTGAATTTGGTTGGGAGGATTTGGGGTCTTATATATGATTAATTTTGTGATTAATGTAGTGATTGTGATGTACTCCTGAGAAAAATTTATTTCTTGTTCTTTTAAAACTCTCTGCTAATATCTACTAATAGAGTTGTATTGTCTGTTTTCTCTTGTAACTCAAATAACTTTAGAAATCTGGATGCTATGCCATTTGGTACAGAAATATTTAACATTGATTTTAATTTATTGTCTATAATAATTTTTATGAAAATATAATTTACTTCCTTATCTCTCTTTTTAATTAGATTAATTAATTTTCAATTTTGCTTTGTATGTGATTATCGTTGCTATTCCTGCATTTTAACTTTGACTGAATGATAGTAGATTCTTTTCTAGCCCTTTACCTTAACTCTCCTTCTGTATATCTGCTTTAAAAATAATTCCTTTTAAACCTCAGAATGTTATCTATAAAATGAAGTTATTCAAAATTATATGTCTTACTTCAAAGAGTTGTTTTGAGTTTGAAATAAGATAATATGAAATAATTTTTATACTTTTAAGTATAAATATAAATGTTAATTATGTGTAATAGATAGAGGTAAACCCAAAGTATATATCTTTGAGTTATTAATTGAATTAATTAATTAACCATATATGAAATGGCTAATATGTTCCAGACACTGAGCTTAGTAATTAGAGACACAAAAATTAGTGATACATACTAGGTTCAAATGATAAAATAATAAAAATTATTTATGTTCAAATCTCAACTTTGATATTTATTATATAGAATTACTATATTAATTTGGTGTAACTAATGGCAAATCATTTCATCTCTTTAAGCCTCCTTAATTCTCCACCAAATGGAGAAAAGAACTTTATTGCTAGCCTAAAAGTGTAGAAAGCACTTTTCAAAATCTTAAATTTTGTATGCCCATTATTATAATTAACCTCATATTTTATCATTTTCATTAATATTTGGATAGAAATGAGAACAGAACAAGTTGGTATGCTGCCATTAATCTTGTGTATTGCTCTGAAAACTATTATATAACAAATCTGCAATCTAAATAACAGGCTTCACATAGACTATGAAACAATTCAGAATGTTCTTGGGGGATTTAAGGTCTATGTGGTTTTGTACTGCGGTAAACCTAAAGAACTAGAAAAACACAAACATAACCCAGGTAGCACTAAATATATTAAATGCAAGTAGGTCAAATAAGGATAATCACAGAGACTGATAGAATCATTTGTTATCAGAGTTGCACTAATGGATTTACTGTAGCTTAATCTGTCAAAACATTATCATCCTAATTCTCAGGAAAGAGACCCAATCCTAACTACCCAAATCATGCCAAACTTTTTCATTCCCCTTTTCTTCTTGTTTTCTTTTTTTAGTGTGACTGAAAATATGTTTTCTGTAGTGGATGCATAGAATTCAGGAGACAGGGAACCATTTCAGTTTCCTTGTTCTTCCACCTTAATTTTTTATGGAATGCAAGACCACAGTACTCTAATCAGTTAGTACCAGTTGAACTCACTAAAAAGTATTACTACTCTGAGCCTAGAAGAACGCTGATTTTTCAGCAGTGAATAAGTAAATTTTACAGACACACACACATACAATTCTTCACAACTGGGTCAATGTTCAAGAATATACAGAAAAAATTTAAAATTGTTTATTTTAAAAGATATTTCTTTACATAAGAAAAAATTGAGAGCATGATTAAAACAATCAATAATAATTTATTTATGACTCATTATATTTCACATAATATGCTAGGAAATGGGGCCACAAATACTAAGAAATAGTGTCTGCCATTAAAAGATCTTGTAATCTAATTGGGGAGATCACCACGTAAATATTTCCATCTATAGAAAATAGATAAGCATCACTATGTATATGAATCTATCTATCTGTATTTAAATGTATCATATATTTACAAATATGTGTGTATTTACACATAGGCACAAAGGCATTTTGATCAACAAGATTCTAGCAGATTGGAGGATCAGGAAATGCTTCATCTAAAAGATACTACTTGAATTTAAGCCTTAAAAAAGAGTGGATTTCAGGTACAAGGGATGTTCAATCCAAAGGCACAATAATAATTTCTTTGGTAGTTTGAAAACCTAAAACTCTAATAACCACAATCATAGTTCATATTTAAGGAATACTTTTTAATAAGCCACATTTTATAAGCATTATCTTATTTGATATTTATGGAATGCCTCTCTTCAGATACTCTTCAGGACTCCTGCTCAGTGAGTTGCATTCCTTTGCTGACTGAGTTTAGAGGGAGAGAACTAATCATGAAAAAGGAAGCAATAAGATGAAATGGGAGGTCCCAAGATGGTTTTATCAAGTAAATAGAATGTAAGCAGTCTTTCCTTGTAATGATCTTTAAGGACTATACTTCTGTTCCAAACCAATCCTAGCTTTCAGCAGCTGGAAATTCTCAGCAATAGGATATAAGATAGAAAAGCATATCCAAACTCTCTATACTGAGAGTTTTCCCAACTCCATGTCCCTGTGACATAAGGAGGAACTGAGTTACAGAACCAAATGTTTGAATACTTTATCTAATTATTAGTCCTCTAAGTCCTATAAGATGCTAACTCAGGCATCTTTGAAATTTGCTTATTTCCCACACTCCTTTGCCCATTCCCAGGAGGGGATTGGGAGGATATCTATATATTTTTTGTGCCTGAGATGTTGTAGATGCACAACCACATATTAAATATCCTGTTGTTTATTGGCTTTATTCTTTTTATTAGTCCCATTCAAAGAGTTAAAATGCATTATGAAGATTTCATACCCATCTATAAACACAGATGCTTGCTCTCTAATATTCAGGTCTTGTGGCTAAGGCTCTGTGAAATGTAGTAGATTCAGATAAGAAGTAGGGTATATTACTTTTTTAAAAATTTTATATGATTCTTTTTCTCCAGATTACATGTCAATACAATTTTTCAATATTTGTTTTGATATTTTTTCTATCTGTGTTCTCTCTCTCCTTTCTCCTCCTCCAGATTTCTTAAGAAGGCAGATAATACACATTACACATGTATTATAATATAAAGCACACTTCTCTGTTTGTCTTTATATAAAAGAATACATATTGCTTCCACCAGAGAAAAGGGAGCAAATAAAATAAAGAATGATACTTTTCAATTTGCACTTGGACTTTGTCTGTTCTTTCTGTTGTTGTAGATATCTTTTTTTTTTTGTCGTTAATCTCTTGGAGTAGTCCTGGATCCTTGTCTTATTGATAATTTTCATCCACATTGGTCATAATTCTTTATTGCTATTAAAATGGACAATGTTTTCCTGGTTCTGCTCACTTTACTTTGCATTGCTTTACAGAAGTCTTTCCAGGATATTTTTGGGATCAGCTTGTTTGCCATTTCTTATGGCATAATCATATTTCATTACAAGCATATACACAATTTGTTCAAATTGAAGGACATTCCTCCAGTTTCCAGTTCTTTGCCATCACAAAAAAAGCTGCTATAAAAAATTTATAGGTAGGTTCTTTCCCCCTATATTTAATATTTTTTTGAAGTCAGATATAGAAATAGCATTGCTGTACAAAACTTCAATCTTCAATTTGGGGAAGGTCTAAGCATCTGATGAATCACCCCCTAATAAGTTGATTATCAATTAGAAATGTCTTGGGGTATTCAAAGGAGGAGCTAAATAATGAACTCCTCCTTTTATGAGGGCTGAAAGAGTCGTTTTACCATATTTAGGATGGCTTATTTTGTCAAGTAATAAATTACTTTAAAATTAAGAAATTCCCTCTCATGAGAATTTCATTCACTGCACAGCTATTGCCTCAGATGTTTCAGACTCAGACTGAGCACTCTGCAGAGCCAGCCTCATTGGCCTGTTGTGTGGATGTTTGTAGCTGTTCCATTCAGCTGGTTCAAGTTGGGTTTTGCCCAGTCCCACTGAGGCTTTTATCCTGTTGGGCTGTTCCTTCCACTGTTCATTGTGTTGTATTGTACCTAGCCTCTGTTCTGTCTGCACTATGGAGGGTTGTTTTTTTGTATTGCAGTGTATATGTATTTTTCCTCTTACCCTTGTCAGGCTGGACAGGGATATCTTTGTAAAGATATAAAGTAGATAATTCCAACCACATTTAATTAAATTAAAAAGTCTTCAGAAACAAAATCAATGCACAATAATAAAAGGTAAACATCAAATTAAGAAAAATATCTTCATTGCACATCTCTCTGACAAAAATATCTTTTCTCACAGATACAAACAACCAAGTCAAATTCATAAAAATACAAAGTATTCCTAAATTGATAAATGGTCAAAGGAAATAAGCAGAAAATTCTCTGATGAAGGAATTAAAATTATCTTTAATCATATTAAAAAATGTTCCAGATCACAATTAATTAGAGAAATACCAATTTAAACCACCTGGAGGGAACACTTCCTACCCATCCATCTGAATAATATGACATGAAAGAAAAGGATAAATGTTGGAAGGGATGTTGAAAAATTGGAACAGTAACACACACTGGTGTAGCTTGAAATCTGATAGGACTATTTTGGAGAGTAAACTGGAACCATTCCCAAAGTGCCATAAAACTGCACATACCCTTTGAACCAGCAATACCACTGCTAGGTCTGTAACTCAAAGAGATTAAAGAAAAGGGAACAAACTGATCTGTAGGAAAAAATATTTACAGTAGGTCTTTCTTTGTGGTGACATAGGACTGGAGACAGAAAAGATGTCCATCAATAGGAAAATGATTGAAAATGCTGTTGTATATTTTTATAATGGAATACTATTGTGCCATAAGAAGTCAGAAACAAGATGATCACAAAAAAATGGGGAAGATTTATATGAAGTGAGAAGAACCAGGAAAAGACTGTACGTAGTAACAATAATGTAATATGATCAACAGTGAATGACTTAATCATTATCAACAAGTCAAGGATCCAGAACAATTATAAGAGATTCATGCCAAAAAAATTAAATGTCTACCATCATTGAAGGAACAGATATAGTCTGAATACCAACAGAAACACATTATTCTTTACATTATTTCCTCCATGAATTTTTCTCTTTGCAAGCTATATGTGTCATATGTCACAACATGATAGTCATGGATATATGTATTTTATGATAATACATGTACAACCTATATCATATTTCCTACTTTGTTTGGTTGAGGAGGAGAGGAAAAAAACATGGATCAAAAATATCAGAAAAATATATAAAGTTAAGTTGATGTATAATCTGGGAAAATTATTATGATAAAAAGAAACAAAGTATATTTTTATAAACATTTTTATTGGAGTAATTTTGGATCCCTCACTTGTGCTGCATTCATTACATTATTTTGCTTACTTATCAGTTACATGGAATTTATTATATGCTTCTTGCACTTTCCATAATTTTGAAAGAATGTTTTATCCCCCTTCCTCTTCCTCTTCCATATCCTACTGTGAAGACAGAATTAACTCTCCCTTTGCCTATTTTTAGTTAATCAAATCAAGAACTTAAAGTACCCCTGTTTAGCACTTAGCTTACCATTAAGTAATCTAGTTCAGGAGTCACTTACTGGAGAAAGCTCATACCTCCAAAGGTCACTGCCCTCCCCTAGGAAGTACTATGCAAATTGGGTGGCTGTGATTGGTTCCTGTAAAGTGGAGGCACAACAGGAAGTGACATGTAGAAAACTGCTTTCAAAAGGCCAGTCTGGCTCATTTATGCAGAGTGCATGAGTGAATGCCCTGGCTAGCCTTTTAACAGCAATTTTCTCTTCAATCCAGTTTCACTGGATTCACTCCTTTATGTTATTGGGACTGCATTTCCTATTTCTAATCAGTCTCACTGTCCATGGGGAGGCTGTTATCCCTCATCTCTTCCTCTTGGCTTTCCTGTAATCTTTCAAGTCTCAACTAAAATGCTGCCTTCTATAGGAAGTATTTCTCCATCCTTCTTAATTCTAATGCCTTCCCTCTATTGTTGATTTACAATTTATCTTGTATATTACTTTTTAATACATAATTTAGTACATAATTATTTGTATCTTATTTTCTCTATTAAAATGTTGGCTCCTTAAGGACAAGTGCTGCCTTTTACTATTTTTTATATGCCCAGAATTTAGTATAACCACTGACATATAATAAAATTTTAAGAAATATACATATTGATAGACAGATTTAATATTTCAAAAAAAATCTAAATATACTGTTAACTATAAGGATTGTTTGTACCTGGTTCCCATAAGGAATGATCTTCATTGTGTCTATATGTCCACATACACCTTTATTAAAAATAATAAACAAACAAGGAATCTGATGATTTAGATAGTAATGATATAATCTGACATGACCACGTAGGAGATCATTGATCCCTCCTTTGAAGTTATCTTTCTATCTTGAAATTTTAATTAAATGACTCCCAAAGAACTACACATGGAAGGTTCTTCATGATTTTATTCTATAAAGTAATGAAATTGAATTTTTAGTTTCTAGACTAAAAAGGTAGAATCCCCTTCAAGGGGCCACTTAATATGTTTTACACAAGAATATACTTTTGAATAATAGACTTGATATATGGAAATATTCATGATAATTATTTATTGTCTAAAATGTCTCTTTGAATTATATTTGCTTACTGATCTCCAGCTTTTATGTATTCCCAATAATTCAGTACAAAATTAAAAAAATGCTGATCCACATCTGCTTGAGAGAATGTTGGTGTTTTGGTAGTTACTGTAAGTAAATAAGGAAGTGGATTAGAGTGAGTGGAGAGAAAGAATGGAAATCTCATTGCTATCTTTTGCTGGTCCCAGATTTGAACAAATTTTGAAGTCTCTCAAACACACATTTTAAGGTATTTCCAAAAACTAAATAAAATGTAGTTTCTTTCCCTTAATTAATATATATGCATTTAATCATGAGTTTATTGGAAAAGCCTGGAATACTTTCTTGGTGTCTGATTAATTCATAAAGTAAGGGAACCATGAAGTGGAAGCCTATTAAAGTCCTATAAGGAAGCCCTTGTGCCTATGACATTTGAATTTCAATGTGTTGATCACATTCCCTTCCCTAATGAAGAACCATTTCCATTCAAGGGTTCCTACAAAAAGAACAACAGTATAAATTTAAATTTTGCCTTGTGGGAAAGAACTCAAATGATTGCCTGTTAAAATAGGCTTTGGGGATGGAAAAATGCATCAATTGACTACTTACACATAGTAAAAAGTAAAATCTTTATTATTTATGATAACAAGGGGAACTGTGGCACAGGTCATGGAAACCAGAGGACAAACCAAAAAAAAAATAGTTTGTATTTGATTTTAGAAACCATTTAAATTTATTTTTGAAGTGGGCTTTCAAACATTGTATATAGTGTGAAGAAAAACACATTGGACAAAGGCAGAAGATCTTTGTTGGAACCTGGTCCTGGAATTTATTATTTATGTGACCCAGAGCAAGTCATTCACCTGGATGGATCTTAATGTTCTGATTTATTAAATGAGGAGGTTGTATTTGATGACTTCAAAGTCCCTTTGAAGTATGATACTAAAACTTTATCATCTTCTCATCCATGTTTTACTCAGCTGAAGGGAAAAGAGTGTACTGTCTTCTCTCCTTATTGAGAATTGCCTATTTCACTTCTCAGTCTTCTAAGCACCAGAGTAAAAGAAAAACTGATCTTTATCTTTAAACAGTTTCTCTTTCTATAGATTAGAATCTTCAACACTTGTGAAAATTCTCTTCTCATCTGAGCCTCACAACTCTCCTTTTAGAGCTGCTCTAAGTACTATTCAGGAAACTGAAATTAAAGGAAATTGAGGGCCTTGCCCATAACCACATGGCCGCTATGATGGATCATACCTTTCATGATTGCACTGGGAGATTTTTTTGGTAAAGATCCTAGATTGGTTTGTTATTTCCTTCTCTGGTTCATTTTACAGATGAGCAAGTCAACCCAAACACGTGAAATGACTTGTCCAGAGTCACGCAGCTAGTGTCTGAGGCTGGATGTCAGTTGGGAAACAGGAATCTTCCTGACTCTAGACTGAGCACTCTATGGCTAGTGACTCTCAATGATGTTATTTGAACCTATAGATTTCTAATTCAAAGTCTAGGACCCTTTTCTCCCTTGTCAGAGCATTTTTAACTGAGTAAAGATGTATACTGTTTAAATATTTCCATCTACTTAAGTATTAATGAAAAGATATTTAAGAATAGAAGCTGTTAGTGTTTGTTTACTTAAATTAGTCATAGAAATTGCTTAGGAAATATTCCCATTGAAGTGAATGATTAAAGATAGAGAGAAGGTGCTTAAATATTGTAAATTTTTTAATTAAAAATGAATTAAGTATAATTAAAGTAAAACTGAAAATGCCTTTACCTACATGGAGACTTTAATCAAGGAATCTGATTCTTACTCTTTGTGTCCATGCAATCAGAACATTCTTTTCATTCCCATAACTGAGAGTTACCTGGCTCCAGGTTCCTCATCAAATGAAAACTTAATTAGTTTTTTGACTATGTAGTCTCACAAATCAATGGAACTTCAATGGCAAGATTTCTAGAATAAGTTCAATGCCTCAGAGCTATACTCATAATAAAATGAGTTTAGGGTGGTTAACAGATTCCCACATACTGTAAGTATAATGTTAGATTAATTTTTATTTATCTCCTCAAAAGGCCTTACTGAAGAACAAGGAAATTCCCCTTGTTACTGATTAAAATGTACAAATGATTAAATGTTCATAAGCTTACTAGCAATTATTTTTGGTATTTCCTAATTTCCTCCTTCCCCATGACCATAGTTAGATTAGCTCTCTTAATGTAGATAGGTAAAATGCTTGACTAATCCTGGGCCTTCCATTTTCCTTAAGAGATTGTAGGACCTGGAAATTAAACAAAACAAAATGAAATAAACAAGCAAAAATGGTTTATCACTCAATGTTGAAAGCCAGAATGAAAGTAACATATCCTATGCCAAACCCTTTTTTTTTAATTTGAAAATCTTTATTTAATTAATTAATTTAGAATATTTTTTTCATGGTTACATGATTCATGTTCTTTCTCTTTCATCCTCCCACCCCACTTCCATAGGCAATGAGCAACTCCCTTGGGTTTAACAGGTGTCATTGCTCAAGACCTAAGAAATAAACTCTTTATAATGTTCTTTGTTGATTATGTCTCTAAATATAAAAAATATGAAGTCAAAGCAAAAAAAAAAACAGTTCTGACAAAAATGATTTTATCACTCTCTTTCCCACAACTTCTCATATCTAATCAGCAACCAAAAGTTATTGTCCTACATCTGCAATATTGTTCCCAAATATCCTTTTCTCTCCATTGCCAGACACTCACTTTTAGGTAGAACTTGTTCATTCCTCCTTGATATATGTTCCCACAAACAATCGTTTTTCCTCAGTGAATACACCATGTTATTCTCTATTTAATTTTACTAACACAAGGGAGTTCTAGAATATGCATAGAATTTCCTCCATGGGAGAGACTACAGAATTATCATGGCATGAAATGTAAGAACATTGGAGACATCTTGGATCATATGCTAACATTTAGTAACTGGTTCCAGATTGCTATAATTTGGTTAAGAAAAGTTCTTTTAATTAGCTGGATAATAGAAATGGAAGGGGAGTGCTTTTAAAAAGATAGTAAGAACAGGAGATTTAACATTTATCTTCTTTGATTGCTTTACAGTGGTTTGAATCTTTCACTGATGACATCTATTGAAAGGCAATGGTATTAGAGAAACTTTGGGCCTTGTTCATTGAGGTTGATGTGAGATCCAAAGAAATGACCCTTGTTCTTTGGCTTGCATTTATCTTTTTGTCATTTAGATGAATGGATAATAGACTGACCTTGTAAGTTTTTGAAAGTCCAAATAGTGAGATTCCAGCATTGTAGCAGCAAGGTTTTTAGACCAGCAGAAATGGCCCTAGAAAAAAGAAATGACCTTTGTCAAGACTACTGGAAAATTGTGTCACAATTTTATGTGAAGTTGGTGGGATCAATATCATAAAGAAATTTTGTTAAAATTAATTTACTTTTTACAGATATTGACTAGCACCTCTGGAGTGCGGGATTTTCAAGCCCTTTTCAGGACTGCTCAATCACATTTGGTGACTATTTTTTACCTTACTCTCAGCTATGACCTCAAGAAGCTGTAGCATGCACAGCATGTACTCCCAGATAAGAATGTCATGGTAGACAGGCTAAACCAGCATGAGGGTAATTGAAAGGCCTCCAACCTGTCTGTGATTTAGGTCCATGTCTACTCCAAATATGTGAAAACTTTCCTCAATGAAATAGATAGGTGAAAACAATTTGTTCCAACAGGTATGAAGATAGCTGAAGCAGGCACTGTCGAGTGCTTAGAACTTGGTCAGAAATCTAAGGAAAGAAGTTAAGGTGATGAAGCATTATATGTATTATACTCCTTTTTATTTTATTTTATTTTCATTATTTATTTATTTTTAAGTATTTTCCCATGGTTATATGATTCATATTCTCTCTCTTTCCTCTCCCCTCTCCTTTCCCAGAGCTAAGAGACAATTCCACTGGGTTATACATGTATTATATGTGATAAACTTGGAAAGAAAATTCCATGGCAATAGAAAGGAATATACCTTTTTCTCAGTGGTAAATAGCATAGCACCTACATAAAAATTTACCATGTCTTAAGGCATAAAAAAAACACCTCACAACCAAATGAAGAAAAGCAAAAAAATGTTATACGTATCCTCTTTGGTTCATAATTCAATAAAATTGAATTCAATAATGAAAAAAAAAAGAACTTGGTCAGAAATCAATGCCAAAATCATCCACTGCATTTCATGCTATTGCCAGTCATTCTGACTTTTGTCTTGCCATTCAGCTTAGAGGACTGGAAAATATAGTGAGCTGGACAATAATGTACAACTTTCTCACCCATATATGAAAATATCACCCCATAATGTCATTGGTTCCTTCAAAAGGAAGATAAACAATAAGAACATAAGGAAGAATGCACTCTCTCATCCCTCTGTCTCTCTCCCTGCCTCTACTTGTTGTAAGGAAGCATTCTACTTTTGTTCTTGCAGTGTATTCAAAGTAAATACTTATTTGTTAAGAAAAATAAAGCCACAAAGTTAAGTAGTTATATAAAACTTGGTCATTAGTGATTTGTACCTAATAACAGAGGAAAAAACAAAAGAAAACATTTAGGGGCATGAACTGAGAGCAGTAGTATTGAGACATCCACAAATCCTAAGTGTATTTTTTTTCAGCACTAAGTGGGGAATGAAGGAAGATAATGAGTCTACAGGGGAGTAAGCTCATTCAACTAATTAATGCACTATTCTTATTATGTCATTTCTCTGTTCAAAAGGATTCCATGACTCCTTATTGCTTAACAGCAACAATAGCAATCAGATTAATGCTTAGCCAGCATTAAAATCCTCTCAAAAGTTGGGATTTTATAATAAACTCCATATAGGGCTATATTCTGGGACACAGTATCATACAATCACAGATTTGATTATTAAGTTCCTCATAGAGTATCTAGTAGAATTCTTCTTTTTAATTTTTTTCAAATTATGTCAGTATAATTTTAATTGTTTTTGAATATTTTGAACTCCATATTGTTTTTATCACTCCTATTCCTTCCCTTTTCTCAAGATATAAGATAATGATATAGATTGTACATGTATTTTTATCCAATACATATTTCCATGGTCATTGTGTTGTGAAAGAAGACACATATCACTTACACTGGAGAAAATTTCATGGTGGAAATAAAGTGAAGAATAGCATGATTCAATCTGCTTTGAGATTTCTTTAGTTCCTTCTATAGCAGTAGATAGCCATTTTCCTCATGAATTCCTAGGAGTTGTCCTAGATTCTTGCATTTCTGATAATAGGTCACTCACAGTTAATTATATTACTTTATTGCTATTATTTGTGTAACATTCTCCTGGTTCCACTCACTTCACTTTGCAACACTTTATATATTTTTCAGATTTTTTCAGGATCATTTTTTTGTTCCATTACAATCATATAGCACATATGCAGTTAAATTGTTCCATTTATAGATAGAGAAATAAAGCCCAATCTACATCTCCTTCTCCATTTTACAAATGGGAGAAATGATGTGCAAAGATATTGAATAACTGATCGAATATCTTACAGATAGTAAATCTCCCAGAGACATTTGAACGCATGGCCTCTAACTCTAGAGACCGGTCCTTTCCACTATATTATGCAGACTTTTCTCTTACTCTAGGCCAGTACTCATCTATTTTTACATAGTAAATTTTTTTATTTTTCCTTTTTTTTCCCTCCATTTTTGTACCAAGAATTACCTTTTATTACTCCTCATGACCCATTATAGAAGTCCTAAGTACAAATTTGCACTGAATTCCCACACTTAAAGAACATTTTTCTTTTGGATATCATGTAGTACGTTATTGGGCACTCATTTTCATACTATATCACCTTTTCTAATAAATTTATTTCATATTATCTCCTTTGCTGATTATGAGCTATGGGAAGGAATACCATGTGATTTACATATCATATTTCCTACATCCTGAGGCAGATTAAGACTACTTGGCGGTGGCAGTGGAAGAGTGGACAACACAGGAAACATGACAATGAAGAGTTAATATTTAAAATGATATTTTAAACTACCCCCTCATCCTCACCCTCCCTTGTACTACTTCCCTCCCCACCAGTCACTTTGTTACCCTTCTACTTCCCTATAGGGCGTAAATCAATTCTCTGCCCCAATGTATTTGATTGTTCTTCCCTCTTTGAGTCAATTTCAATGCACGTAAGAATTGAGTATTTCCTATCTCCAACCTCTTTACCCTTCCAGTGTATTGATGTTCTTCCCCACTCCTGCCATGTGACATATAAATTTACCCCATTTTGTTTCTTTTTCCATTTCTCTTAAAAGTAACCATTTTAACTTTAGTTGTATGTGTGTGTGTGTGCGTGTATATATATATATATATATATATATATATATACACGCACACACACACACACATATATATATATGCATGCATATATCTACATACATATTTATGTCTTGGCATTTCATCCTAAGAGTTTGTCAGTGTTCCCTCTAAGTATAATTCTTCTAGATACCCAGATGATGATAACAATTTTAACAGTTACCAATATCCTCTTTTCCTGTAGGGATACATATCATTTTAACTTATTTGGTTCCTTTAAAAAAGGGTTTTTTTTGTTTTTGTTTTTGTTTTTTTTTCCTCTTTCTTAATTACCTTTTGATGATTCTCTTGAGTTCTGTGTTTGGGCATCAAATTGTATATTCAGGTATGTTTTTTTCTTTATGAATGTTTGGAATACTTCTGTTTTATTAAATGGCCATATTTTCCCCTGTAAGAATAGAGTCAGTTTTTCTGGGTAGTTGATTCTTGCTTGTAGACCTAGTTCCATTGTTTTCTGGAATATCATATTCCATGCCTTTTGGTCCTCCAGTATAGATGCAGCCAGATCCTGTGTTAATTTCACTGTAGTGTTGACTTCTTAGCAGCTTGTAATAATTTTTCCTTGCTCTGGTAGTTCTTGAATTTGGCTATGACATTTTTTTTTTTGGTGTTGTCAGTTGTAGATTAAGTACAGGAGGCGATCTATAGATTTTTTCAATCTCCACTTTTCCCTCTTTTTCTAGAATATTGAGACAGTTTTCTTGGATAATTTCCTGTAGGATGATGTCCAAGTTTTTTCTTTTGTCATTGCCTTCCAATAGACCAATGATTCTTAATTTGTCTCTCATGGAATGATTTTCTAAATCCTCTGTTTTGTGTATGAGGTATTTCACCTTTTCCTCAATTTTTTTCATTCTTTTGATTTTGTTTCATAGTTTCCTGCTGCCTTGTGAAGTCATTTGCTTCTAATTGTTGTATTCTGGTTTTTAAAGACTGAATTTCATCCCTGCCATTGGTCATCCTTCTTCTTCTGATATGATTTTCTCTGAAGGTCATCTTTCATCTCCTTTGCCTCATTTCCAAGCTAATTAATTTTGGCTTTCATGACACTATTTTCTAGTTTTAGTTCAAGTGCTTCTGTTTCAAAATGACTTATCTTTCTTTTTAAGATTTTTTTTCCCAGTTGTCTTCAGCCTCTCTTAATTGTGTTTTGAGTTCTTCCACAGCCTGTGTCCAATTTGCTGGAATTTCTGTGCTTTTGCTTTGTGTTCCTTGATCTTCCTCTGTTACAGTTGCTCTTTGTTCATTACCTGGATATAAGCTATCGATCATAATTTCTTTTTTATTTTTCTGTTGTTTGCTAATATTTGTCCCTTCTTCTCCCCCTGTAATTGCCTGTAGTCTTTGTCCTCTCATTATGTGCTAGATCTGAGGGTTTGGGCTTTTCTGTCAACCTTCACCCTTGAAGCTTAGCAAGGCACTCAGAGGAGTCTGTGGGGGAAGAGTATTGGAGCTTGAGCTTCCCAGCCCTCTGAAGGCTTGATAAGATTAAGCCCAGATGATTTGAATTTGCAGAGCTGGATGTGCCCTGAGGCTAAAACCTTGGTAAGGGGGATAGAAATATGGAGTGTCTCAGCTGTGATTGGCTGCTTTCTTTGAGGTTCTCCTCAGGCTGCCTCCCTACCACCTGTGTTCAAAGCCCTGAGCCTGACACAGCTTAGCCTGCAAGGTACTCCCTTCAGACTAGCAACCTTGCCCACACAGAAATTCCAACCACTGCAGTAGGCTCAATACTATAGGTGGGGGAGGGGTCCAGGGATCTTCCTTCTTCCTTCCCCTTAAACCTGAGTGTTCTCAAATTCAGGGTTTTTTGGGGTGTACCTTTTAAGCTGAGTCCAGCAGGAGGGTTCCTTAGCTCTGTCCTGTTGTTAGATTTGGTTTTTAGTCCCCTAAGAGCATGTGGTTTTGAATTGGTGAGGAAGGGTTTTAGAAGTCTGAACTTTTGCTTCCTCTACACCCCCATCTTGACTCTGCCTCCTCCAATGCAATTTTAACCTAAATTTTTAACCTAGTATTTTAATATTTTAATCTGAGTTTTGGGTCTTTTTAATCTTTGGGACTTTAGAAGGGCTAATATATATATGAAATTGTAACAGATCTAGTTCCTAGCAAATTTCTATTATTAGAACTGCTTAAATAGATGTTTGATGGATAAATATGAATGAATGATTGAATGAATGATTCTACATATCTGCAGATTTTTCTGGAAAAAACTGAAGCGATTAAATTTATAAGCCATGCAAGAGTTTGGATATGGAGAGTGAGCAAGACTGAGGAGTGCAGGATGAGTTGTAGGTGAGCCAGAGGGATAGGGAGAATAATGTTGCCCCCTATAATAATAAAGAATGTAGTAGGAGGGGAAGATACAGGAGGAAACATACAGGAGGGGAAGATACAGGAGGAAAGATACAGGAGGAAGATATAGGAGGTCTATTTTAGACATTTATGTTAAGATGGCTATTGGGCATTAAGTTAAAGATTTCTAAAAGGCAATTGTAGGTATACTATTTGAAGTCAGTACATAGATTGGGAAAGAACAGACAGATTTGGGAATCATTAGCATTGACATGGTAATATTGGAGCTGATGAGTAAAGGACTGTAGATGGAAAAGAGGGCCAAGGATAGAACTCTGACCAAAACCTAATTTATTTATTATTTATTTCGTTATTTATTATTTGTTTAAACTTTTTCAGTCTTTTCAATTATATTTTGAAACAATTTTTAATCATTATTTTCTGACATTTTGAGATTCAGATTCTTTTCCTTCTTCCCAACTTCCCTACCTCCCAACTTCCTCCCCCCAGGTGATAAAAAGTCTGTTATAGGGTATACCAGTGTTTTCATTCAATGCATATTTCCATATCTCCAATGCTGTGACAGAAGACATATCAAAAATAAAATAAAAACTCACAAAGGAAATAAAGTGAAAGATGATATAAACTGATATACTACATTACAACAGTTCTTTCTTTGGCAATGGAAAGGATTTTTTTTTCCATTATGAATCTATTGGGGTTTTCATGGGATGTTGCTTTGTTGACAATAATTTAGTGCTTTATAGTTGATAATCAAACAATATTTCCTTTGCTAGATACAATGTGCTTTCACTTTGAATGATTAAGTATGTCTTTTGATATTTTGCTGAACTGATCATGTTTATTATTTCTTATGGCACAATAGCCATAATCATATACCACAACTTGTTCAGTCATTTCCCAATTGATGGACCCTCCCTCAGTTTCCAATTTTATGCCACTACAAAAAGCATTGCTAAAAATATTTTGATTCAAGTTAGTGATTTGGGGATACAGACCTAATAGTGGTATTGTTGGGTCAAAGGGTTTTTATACTATTATCATTATTTTTATAGTTGTATTGCTCATTGGGTGTCATTCAAGATTATACTTCAGAATGTTTGTCTCAGTTAACAGTTCCACCAGCAGTGTATGTGTCCCAATTTTTTCACATTCCCTCAAATATTTATTATTTTTCTTTTTGGTCATATTAACTAATCGAATGGCTACCAGGTCAGAGTTGTTTTAATTTTCATTTTTTGAATCAGGTGTGCTTTGGAGCATTTCTTCATATGATTATAGAGAGTTTTAATTTCTTTATCTGAGAACTTCCTGTTCTTATCCTTTGACCATTTATCAATTGAGGAATACTTTGTATTGTTGTGAATCTGATTTATTTCTCTATGTACATGAAGATTGTTAGAAGTAAAATTCTTTGGAGGTTTTATACTAATTTATAGTTATATATTAGATAGTAAAAGTTGGAGTTAGAGAAAAAGAAAGGTACGTAGTCACTTGACTACACCTAGCTAATCTGAATGCGTGGCTCCCCTCTTATCTCTGTTCCTTAGCCAAGAGAGGCAGTAACAGGAAAAGTCAGAAGTCTAGTGTGCTGTTTCCTAGTCAAAGACTGAATTGCCCCACCAGGCAAGTCCCCAAACCAAGCATTTTGATTCTATCACAGATGAAAAAGGAGACCTCTCCTATAATAAAGAGGACATTAAGGCAATCATTAAAAACTATTATTCCCAATTATATGGCAATAAATTTGGCAATCTATGTACTATGGATGAATACTTATGAAAATATAAATTGCCTAGATTAACAGAAGAAATAGCATACCTACATAACCCCATATCAGAAAAAGAAATTGAACAAGCCATCAAAGAACTCCCCAAGAAAAAACCCCCAGGACCAGATGGATTCACAAATGAATTCCATCAAACATTCAAAGAACAATGAATCCCATTATTATAAAAACTATTTGACAGAATAAGCAAAGAAGAAATTCTACCAAATTCCATTTATGGCACAAATATGGTACTGATTCTAAAGCCAGGCAGGTCTAAAATAGAGAAAGAAAATTATAGACCAATCTCCCTAATGAACGTACATGCAAAAATCTTAAATAGAATACTAACAAAAAGACTCCAGTCGTCATTCATTATGATCAGGTGGGATTTATACCAGGAATGCAAGGATGATTCAATATTAGGAAAATCATCCACATAATTGACCATATCAACAAGCAAACCAATAAAAATCACATGATTATCTTAATAGATGCAGAAAGAACCTTTGACAAAATACAACACTTATTCCTATTGAAAACATTAGAAAGTATAGGAATAAAGGGCCTTTCCTAAAAATAATAAACAGTAAAAGTAAAAGAAAGAATAAAAAGAAATTGAAGGTATTAAAATAGGCAATGAAGAGAGAAAGCTATTGCTCTTTGCAAATGATATGATGGTCTACTTAAAGAATCTTAGAGAATCAACTAAAAGGCTAGTAGAAATAATCAACAACTTTAGCAAAGTTGCAGGATACAAAATAAACCCATATAAGTCATCAGCATTTCTAGATATTTCCAATATATCTCAGTATCAAGAATGAGAAAGGGATATTCCAATTAAAATCAACCTAAACAATCTAAAATACTTAGGGACCTATGTGCCAGAACAAACACAGGAACTACATGAACACAACTATAAAACCCTTTCTACATAATTAAAATTAGATCTAAATAATTGGAAACACATTAATTGCTCATGGATAGGATTAGTTAACATAATAAAAATGACAATACTACCCAAACTTATTTACTTAATTTAGTGCCATACCCATCGAACTACCAAAAAAACTTTTTCAATGAGTTAGAAAAAAAAAAAGTTCATTTGGGAGAACAAATGATCAAGGATATCCAGTAAAATAATGAAAAAAAAAACGTGAAGGAAGGTAGCTTACCAGTACCAGATCTCAAAGTATACTATAAAGCAAAGGGGTGTATGGGGTGTTCAGGGAGGGGTAGTATCTCTGGCATGGAGGGCTTGTCGTGCTCTTCTAGGGCAGCTCTCCAGCCTCTGACCCTCACCTGACACCCAGCTCTCATTTGTGGCTCCTAGTAGCTGCTAGCATGAGGCAGCGGCCACACCCCAGGCAACGGCTTTGACAGGCAGGCCAAACCTTGTGAGGGTAGCCATCTGGTCGTTGTCGACCCCTGGTGAACCAGGACTTTGCTCACCCAGCATGTGAAGACTGTGTTGCCTGAACAGGCGGAAGAAACCAACAAGAAGGTTCAATGGCTGAGATGGCGACGCAGAAAAGCATTGTGGAGTGCTTAGGGAGTGTTGGAGCACAAAGGACAACTTGGCCATCCAATGCAGCTGAGGAAGTCTCCAGGTGTAACGATTTTTCATGCCATTGGACCCAGGCTTCCAACGCCGAGAGTGGGACTGTCTCTGTGCATCAACTTTTCCACTTAAATCTCCTTCACGCACAAGTATCTTTGTGCACAGTCATCTATACACCGTAGATAAAAAGGCACAAAAACAATCGTCATCCTCTGTTACCGAGAGACTACTAATATAATAATAAAACCCCAAATATTTTCTAACCATACTTCCCCCAATTCCCTTCATATAATCTTACATTTTCATTTTTTATTTACCTTTTTTTGTACTTCTCTTACATAAAAAATTTGTTTGTCTGACAAGAACTTACTGGTCTTTCCCTTTTCCATCTGTCTTCCCTTACAAAACTCTATTGTCTTCTACACTTTTACCTGTAATACTTAACTATTCTTTTCAAAGTTGCCAAGGATGTCTTAGTTGACAAATCCAATAATATTTTCTTTTTTAAATTTTATTTAATTAATTCATTTAGAATATTTCCCCATGGTTACATGATTCATGTTCTTTCCTTCCCCTGCCCCTCCCATAGCCTATGCACAATTCCACTGGGTTTTACATGTGTCCCAATAATATTTTCTTAATCTTCATTCTCTCTGAAGCCCTTGAAAATATAGATCATTCTTCCCTTCTTTATGTTTACTTTCCTGTAGCTTTTTGGTATTCTCCTAACCTGATTCTTCTTTAATCTGACTACTCATTCTCTGTCTGCTTTCCTGGATCTTCACCCAGATTACACTTTTTAAATGTTGGGTTTTGAGAAGAATACCATGCTAGAAGCTAAGATGGCACAGTAAGGAATTCTCAGCTCACACAAGTCCTTCATATATACAAAAATAGAAAATAGAGTGCCTCAAGACAAAGGAAAGTAGAAGGGGAATACCTCACTTGGGTAAGAAGGGAGAATAGTATAGTGAGTCTAGCATCAGGGACAATAGACTGAATATCAAAACAGCCCAAATTGTTTCTATTGTCAGCCCTACAAGATTCCACATGTCCTGAGGTAAGGAAAAGGCAGAGTAAGAAGTACCTGAAAGCAACAGCAGAATGGGAAAAGCAGCTATGTGGTACTATCAATTGCCCTAAGGCAACTAAAAGACAGAGTGGAAGAATAGCCCAATGTCATCCATATATGGCCTGAGGTAACAAGTAGAGGGAGAAGAGACCAACCCAGGAGACAACAGAAAATATTCCACAGTAGGGGAATCAGATTCTAGCTGTACCAAAGAACTGCAAGCCTCAGCACAAGAACTCTTCCCTGAAATGCACACTGAGGAACCAAAAGACAATTGGATTTACACCAAGCACTGAAGAAGACTAATTTGCAAATTTGGAATAACTATCCTTGTACCATGGAGACAACAGAATAGCAACATATAGACAAAGAGGGGATAATAACTAAAGAAAATGAACAAAAGACAAAGAAAAAAGAAAACTTTAGCAAGTTACTTTAGCAACAAGAAAGATCAAAATATAACCTCAACAGAGGACAATGGCAAATAAAGAAACATGTGAAGCTCCAAAGAAAAGTAAGAAAGGAGGTGAGACTCCAAAATGACCTTTGGAAGAAAAAAAGTTAAAAATCAAATAATAGGGGAAATAATAGAAAGATTCAACAACTTGGAAACTAGAATGGACCAAATGGAAATGGAGGCCCAAAACAACTGAAGAAAACAACTTCATTAATATTAGAATTTGCCAAACAGAAAAGGAAACACAAAAGTTGAAGAAAGAAATTAATAACCTAAAAATATAAATGAGCAAATGGAAGCAAAGAACTCCAAAGGACATCAAGAAGTAATATGATAACACCAAAAAAAAGAAAGCCATAGAAGTATATCTGAAATACTTCACTAGAAAAAAAAAATGTGACATTGAATATAGAACCAAGAGAGACAATCTAAGAATCAATGAAATATTTGGAAACTATTATTTTAAAAAGAACCTGTACCACACATTACAATAAATTCTCAGGAACTAAAACTACCAAAATAACTTGAAGAAGAGGGGAAAATAGAAATTTAAAAAATCCATTGATGGCCTCTTGAAAGAGATCCTGAAATAAAACATCCCAGAACCATAATGATCAAATTTTAGAACTCCAAGACCAAATAAAAAGCATTGTAATCAGCCAGCGGGATATAATTCAAATATCATAGTATTATAGTCAGTATTACATGAGATCTGGCAGCTTCTACATTAAAGGACTGGGAAGTATGATATAATAATGTGAAAGACAAGGTTCTAGGCTTAAAACAAAGAACCCCATATCCAGTGAAATCGAGCACAATTCTCTGGGTAAGGGGAAGTGATTTGTAATGAAATAGAGGACTTCCAGGCATTCCTGACCACTCTCACAAAAAAAAAATACTGAAATGAAAATTTGATGAGCATGTCCACCATTTGTGTATGTGTGAGGTTACTTGAAGGTGGAAGAGCTGTGATTATGGAATTTGTGAGTCAATTTATATATATGGTATAGTCTTCTAGTATGGTGGCAGCATTTGGGGAGAAGAAAAAATTGTGATCTCCATACCAAATATATTAAGGAAGGAAGTAATAACTAATATCGATCAAATTTTTTATTGGATGGCAGCAAAGAATAGCATGAACCCCAGTGGAACAGTAGGTTATTGAACAATGGAGGTAGAGGACAATGCAATGAAAGGAGTATTTAACTCCCATTTCTCAATCTATGAGTCTACTAACTGCATCTTCAATCATTCCCGGTTACATTTGGTAAGGGTGGCCAAAGAAGCTGTGCCATCTGATGGGAGTTAGGTTTCAGTAATTATAGATGGAAAGAATGAGAAAAGAAAAGTTTAAAGGTAAGAAGTATCTTGCCTATGAAATAGTTGTTTTAAATGGCCCAGTGGAAAGACTGGATTGTGTCTGGTTCAAACTCTGGGGAAGAGGGATAAGAGAGATCAGGATAAGGAGTATATGGAATATGACCTATGGGGCCAATTTGTATTTGGTCATTTTTTTCATCTGTAAAAATTAGAAAATCAGAATGGAGAATTTCTCATATTCCTACAACATATCCTATGATCACATGATTTGAAAATAAATTTTGTTGGGCCAGGTCTGATTTCAATATCTAGTAATACAGTAAATAATTCCATGAGAATGATTATTCTTTCTATTGAAACACTATTATATATCATGATTTGGAGAGGAAATATTATTTCCTGTAATATTGACTTTGAGGTCTGTTTTCAAATGATCAAGATTTATAGATTACATAAGCTTTTCCACCAAAAAAAGCCCTAAAGCACCTAATTAATAACAAAGCTACTTGTTGGAAATAGGAAAAGAACCCTTAGCTTCTGATTTCAAATCAAATCAACCATGATTATGAACATGGACCATGTTTTCTACTATATTGTATAAGGGTTAATCAGAACAATTCCCTCATAAATTGTTAAAATTACAGGACTGTTAGCTTTATTGAAATGACTGTGATTTTATTTCATTTTTTAGTCTTTAGTCTTTATTCTGTGCACAGATGAAAAAACAAATAAAGGAAACTTTTCTCTGGGAATAGGTACAAATGGAGAAGGAATTTGCCTACCCACTGTGTACTGGCAGGAACCAATTATCCTTCTTATTTCACCTCCTAGACACAGAGACTGAAACATCTCTCCCCAAGAAATGGAAATATACTGGGAAATGATGGAATATCAATATTTTTTTAATGTAGCTCTAAAGTGGTGAGGTCAATTGCTTATGTTCTCAAACATATGACTAGGAAAGAAGAGTTAGGTGACCAATTAGTGGGAGGTTCTGAATTTTGGACATTTAGAACAAATGAAGCGAGTTCTTGGGCAGCATTTTTCTTGGCATTGTCTCTCTAGCATCTCTGTGTGAATGGTCTATAGTCTGCCATTCTAGAAAATGAAAGGGAAATACCTGATCAGACCAAATTTGGGTTTCACAAGGAGGTTCACAAAATCCAATTTTATAATAAGAGAGTGGGAAATGTTGGAGCAAGATCAAGTTTGGAGGATTAAAGAATCATGCATCCACAAGGCTTCTGTTTATGGAAAGAAAGAAAAGGAATAAACTCATAAAAGGAGTAAAAGACCTGGAGTTTGCCAGTCACAACCTCTGCCTACCTTAATTTTCTTGACTTCAAAAATGAGAATAATAATAATTACTCCCCCTTCCCTAACTAAGATGTTTTGAGGATAGAAACCTATTTAATACTTATTTTCTTCCCATTGTTACTATGGAATGAGGCAGGAGGAGGGGGATTTTGGAGGTGGGAGCAGTGTATTTATCATGCCTAAAGGTATTAGTTTTCTAGTGACTAAATATGTTTTCCTTTAGCTATGGAGTAAGAAGAAATCAGTTCAAATCCCATCTTTAATCTTTCCTATTTGTATGACCTCAGGCAAGCCACTGAGTTTCCTTAACACTTCACTTTTCCCATCTCTAAATGAGTTTGTTAGATAAGATGACCTTTGAGGTCCTTTCCATTTCCAAAGACAAAAACACTATGTTTTTATGATTATAAGAGATCAAATCTTGAGCATAATATTATGAGGTTAGATGATTATAAAGATATCTGGGATGAAATGAGACACCAGAATATTGGGAAAATTGTCCGTTGTTTTATTTTTTTTCCAATTAAGGAAAGGTTAGAGGTTGGTTTCATGATTTTGATTAACTATATAGAGACCTGTAGAAAATATGGTGCTAACTGGAATGGGAAAAGACATCTATTATTTGTTTTTGGGTCACTTAGAATTCATCCTGCTTTTTCTGCTTTTCCTATGGAATGAAATATAGACAGCATAGTACACAACATATGCATTGTCACCTTGGTTGTTTGATGGAGAAGTAGAGGGTTTTTAAAAAAAATTAATATTTATGGAAAATTAGGTGAAATATACTGCAGATGCATTCTTAGAATTTTGGATGAGGGAAAATTAATTTGAAGAGATACAATTGGAGGCTGCTTGCAAGGTATGATGTGGTCTGTAAAAGGCCAGAAGCTGAAATTTTGGCTTTAGGTAATATAACTAAAAACTTAAAATTTTGTTCATCAATTGGTAAATGACTGAACAAAACATGTTATTATAAGTGTCAGGAATACTGAATGAGACAGATCTAGAGAAACAAGAAAAGATATTAGAACTGAGAAAACAGGAAGAAAGTAGAATCAGGAAAATACTGTATGCAGTGACTACATATTAAAATAAATAATAAAGATTTGACTTCAATCAATTGTAAAGTTAAATATTGATCTCAAATGAATATTTTTAGTTTATACTAATTAGTAGCATTTCTATATTATACCATGATTAGTAGTATGTTTTATATATACATACATATATATGTATATATATTATTTGATCACTATCTCCTTTGCAAAATTGTGGTAGATCAAAGGTATGGATTATTATGTATTCTTTCAGTCGTAGTCACAAAGCAATTTTCTTTGCTTTATTTTTTCTGTTATAAATAAAAAGCACTTGAGAAGAAAGAGGGCATATGAATGGGAAATGAGTATGGCACAAAAATAGAATTGTATTAATAAGACATTAAATAAATATTTTTTTTGAAAAGGTTCTACCACTTTTCTTTTCTAAAATTATTTATTTGCATAAGGAATAATGGAATTATACAAAAATTTGAAGCAAAAGATAAATGAGGCAGGTTGTGTCCTAGAAACTAGGTAAATTCAGTAAACAATTAGACCTTAAACAATAGAGGGCTGACTCCTTGATATTTTAAATCTATCCATGTAAATTAGAAAAAAGCTTATAATACTTTGCTTCTTAATTATCATTAGCAACTAACTGTGTTAATATTCAAACTATCACCTAATAATTCAATGTCTGACATTTTGAAATTTCATTGAACTTTGAGACTAATTCATTGAATTAATGCATTAAAAATCTAAAGTATTCACAGCCATATATGAATACATATAAACATGCACAAGAATATAGAAATATATAAATCATATATATCAATGTTCCTTTATTTAATTTATATAAATGGAAATGTTCTTTTTACTTAAATAACATAAGCTACCAAAACAAGAAAATCTGCCTTCAGCAATGGCATTAAAACCACACATAAAACAGGCATGCTCTAACTGCTAAACATATGAATATATATGAGATATAACCCCAACTTAATTTGGGATAAATGTTCTTTTCATTCAAGTAATGTGAGTTTTGTTTTGTGATAGTGCATTTAGAGAATTTATGTTTCCATGCCTAAGAACCATAGTGAATATTGCCATGATATTTCCTATTATTCAGTGAGAACAAACCTTCTCCTTTTCTTTCTGAATGAGATCTTGACTTGATGAAAGGAAATGAGCTGGAGAAGAAAATGGTAAACCATTTCCATGCCTTTGAGAGGAAAATTCCAAATGGAGTCATCTGGCATTAGACATGACTGAAACCACCAAACAATAGCAATAAGAAAATGAGGCAGGAAATTAAACTTGGAGGCTTTATGTTAACTTTATAAGCATTTATTAGTAAAGAGAAAGGAAGAGAGAAATAAGGTTTCTAGCCATTCTAACTTAAAGTAAAATGTGGTCCTGGATCCTGGCCACACTAGGCTCCCTCCTTGCCACCACTTGGTAGTGATAAGAAATAAGATGAGAGCCTCCAGGACCAAGAAAGAGACAGACCAGCTAGAGAGACTGGACCAAAAAGAGCCCCATTGAGTTTCCCACACTGGCTTTTCTAAGCTAAGCTCCTTCCCCTGGATCCCTCCGTTAGCCAATGGCTTTCATATGTCATGTCATCTGACCTCCATGATGCTGCCATGCCAGGCTTTCATGCCATCACATTAGACCATCGGACACATGACCCTTAATGCTCTGGTGAGTCCTTTCTGGGACTGAACTGAGTTGGAGTTCCCCCAGATGTTTAATTCACACATTACACCCAATTATTATACTGTGTATAAGATATCAATTATAATAATGTTGTATTAAACATAGTTTTAGAAAGGAGAAATTAGGACATACCTATGTATAAATAAGAAAGGATATAGTGATATATTAGAATATTATAACAACTAAATATATTTAGAGATTCTGTTGGAGGAATAAAATCTTGAGGTATGTGTATTTATCTTGGGAAGCTGAAACCCATGCAGAAGGAGCTGGGCTCATTGGAATGAAATTATACAAAAACAATCGTGGTGTTGTTCAGATGTTATTTGATGCTTTGAAGTTTTATGCAAACTATAGACTCCCCAGAGTATTATGGTCAAGAAAAGTAACTTTCACTTAAGTAGTAGGATAGTTCTGGAGGATTAATGAACTTTTCTTATCTTAATCATATTGAAGTTATGACTTCATATTAAATGTTCCAAACCCTTATTGCCAAACAACATTGCATGTTTCTTAACATCCTATGTGCCTTCTGCCTTGCTAATGACATGATAATTAGTTGTCAAATATCAATAAAACATATTGTTGTATATCATCTATATGGTATCTTTGACATGGATTGAGCAGAGTGAGAACTCTTGCTTTAATTACCACAATTAAAGTTTGGATCTTCAACTCATAATTATGGCCCAGAGATTTTTTTTTAACACTCTTCATCAAAAGCATTTTTCCTAAATAGTCAATGAAAACCATTTCCTTGAGCAGTACCCCTTTTATATTGTAGCTTAAAATGTTATAGGAGGATTCCTTTAAGGCAAGTTGAAAATAACTAAAAATTGGTTTGATTTCCTTTTAAAATGACTTTTTAAATAACACAACTTCCTAAGCCACAAGCTTTGTAAAATCCGCCAATTCATGAGTTTGCTTTGTGGAAACACAGCCAAGTTTCTGGTTGCTACAAGAAGAGTATCACTATTCGTTTGGTCATAGGTCATCAGCATTATGTAAATGTATGGTTCCAATCAAAATATCCAATGAATCTATATTTTCATCTTCACTTGCTCTGACATGGCACAGTCATGGTACCATATTTGGGATATGTTTACTGCACTATCTATAGAGACGTTACCAGAGACTTCCCAGGCTCCAGTATAATATATTTTTAATATTATACTCAAAATTCCTAATAGATCCAAGATCTCATTGATGTGGGCATTGTCTTCAAAGATGCAGTTCACTATTCATCAATGCCTACCTATTTTACCTCAGACTTGATTGTGAATACCCATAAGTTTACCAATTGGCACCTACCCCAAAGTACTGACACAATTAAGCAATCGACAATTATGAAGTGCCTATTATATACTAGAGATGCTAAGCACTAGAGATACAAAATGGGAAAAAGACAAGTCCAGCCCTCAAGGAAACTGAAGAAAAACAGCCAAGTGACAGAGTGGCCTCTTGGATATTCCTCAAATAAGACATTCCACTTCTCAGCTTTGGGTATTTCCTCTGGTTATATCTCATGGCTGGAATTTTCCCCTTTTGCATCTTTGCCTCCGGGTGTCTGGCATCCATAATTAGGAGAACTTTCTGAATTCCTCTTAAACCTAGAGCCTTCCCAGCATTCATTGTTCCCTATTTATCCTTTATAAAGCTTGTTTGTATAGATTTATTTCTATGTTGTATCTATCAACATTAGACTATAAATTCTTCAAAAGCAGTGACTACCTTTTGCCTTTTGTTTTATCCCCCAAATTTAGTACAGTGTCTGGCACATAGGAAGAGCTTAATAAATACTTATTGATTGAATGATTAGATGTAAATCGAGACTGGCAGAGTCAGAAAGACAAAATCAGACCTCAGGCATTTATTAGCTGCAGGATTTACTAGCAAGTCACTTAACCTATTCTGCTTCAGTTTTGTTATCTGTAAATTGGCGAGTATAATAGCATCTACCAGAGTAGGTTGGTAAAACATTGGATAGAGCACCTGGCTTGGAGTTGGGAGGACTTGGGTTAAAATCTGGCTGTAGACTCTTCCTTGTTGTGTGTCCTTATGCAAGTCACTAAACTCTATTTCCCTAATCTTTACTGATCTTCTTCCATAGAACTGATAGTTAATATCAATTGTAAAATAAGAAGGTAAGGTTTTTAAAAAATAGTAAATACCACCAAGGTCTGATGTGAGAATAGAAATGTGATAATATTTGTAAGGTGCCTTACAACCCTTAAAATATAATTCCTACCTCATTTTTATTCACTTTATCTTCACAATTATGTGGCCATTCATTTAGTCATCTTTTTTTTGGTCATTTATTTTTTTAAACTTATCTTTGGCTCTAGTCACTCATTATTCCTTATTTGTAATTATTCTAGTGTTTCTATTGGTCTTCAAATGATAATCATTTTTTAATTCTTTCAAAATTGTTGCCATGTGTGCCATGCCTTAATGCCATACATCAATCTAATATTGCATTACCAATAAGTATATTGAAATGTGCCAGCTAGATGGCACAGTAGACGTAATGCCAGGCCTTCAATCAGGAAGCCCTGAGCTCAAATTTGACCTCAAACATTAACTGTGTGATGGATGCTAAGCCAGTTATGTATCTCTATTTGCCTCAGTTTCCTTATCTGTAAAATGTACTGAAGAAGGAAACACCAAACCACTCCAGAAAATTCTCAAAAGGGGTCACAAGGAGCTGGACATAAGTGAACAAATATTGAGATTGCAACTATTACCATGTTGAACAATATATGACCAAGACCTTCAATTTCACATCTGGCAAAAAAAAATGATTCCTTGAAAATACAAATCCTATCTTGGTAAATTTGTTGGGAAAAAAACAATGATGCCAATTCAAAATAACAATAAAATAGGTACACAATCCATGCTAAGCAGCCGAACAGCCTGAATATGAACTAGAATCTATCCTGGTGCAGATTTTCAGGATCCTATAAAAAGACAAGGCTCACATCAACCAGAATGAAAAAAAAATCCATGATTTTAGAATTCATGTCACCCTGACATGAATATCATTGAGATATTCATAAATGTTCTTTCTCACTCCTTCCTTTTTCCGCTCCCCTCCCCACTGGCTACCATTCATGTCACTTTATTTGCAGTTGAATGTTCATTGAGGTAAAAATCTGGAGAGTATGTCTCTCCAGAACCCTTTCATTTGCAATTGCTTAAAACCTAGGTTGGGATTTTCTTCCATATATGAATGGCTGTAATAAGTCCTTACTAAGCACCTAACTGAATGCTTTGTATACATTGCCCTGGGCTAGAAATGCTTCCTTTATTTAATCTGATTACAGATAGGTACTATCATTATCCCAATTTTATAGTCTATAAAACTGAGGCAAGGAAAGGTTAAGTGATTTTCCTTAGGTGATTCAGCTAGACTGAAAGTTGAATTCTGCATTTTCTGACTCCAGGCCATTTTACTGGGCACCTAGCTGTCTTATATATATAGTCACTGCATGTATATATATGTATATATATATATATATATATATATATATTTCTGCTTATTTCATTTTATATTACTTCAGGTACTTCCCATAATTCTGTGTAGTCTTCACATATGTTACTTGTTATGGTTTACAGGTAAGTAACATTATTGTTTAGTCTTTTTGGTCAAGTTCAACTCTTGGTATGGGGTGTTAAAGAAAACTATGAATGCTGTGAGTGCTTGCTGAACTCTTTTAAGGGCTGATCATCCAGTTTTAGAGTCTAAATTTCACTCATCCATCACTTGTGGCTCCATGAAACTATAGCCTTCATGGCAGCCACATTCCAGTAAGACTATCTTGGCATGCAGATTGGACCAGGTTGAGGGTGACAGACAAGCC
Organism: Monodelphis domestica; assembly: GCF_027887165.1. Classification (NCBI taxonomy): domain Eukaryota; kingdom Metazoa; phylum Chordata; class Mammalia; order Didelphimorphia; family Didelphidae; genus Monodelphis; species Monodelphis domestica. Next base: position 669,288,819 of record NC_077227.1, on the reverse strand, counting down.
TTATCCATGTTAGTGACTAACTGGGATCTCTCACCCAAATTTATGAAAATATTTCTCAGCTTAATGGGCAGATGAAAACAATTTGATTCACCACTCATGAAGGTAGATGAGGCAGGCACTATGAGGAGCTTAGAGATTGGTCAGACACCCCAAACTCCAAAGTCATTCCCTTCATCTCTGGCCAATGCCAGGTATCCTGACTTAGTTTTGCCAAGACAACCCCAAAAGGGGTCATGTAAAGTCAAATGCAATCAAAACACAATAAAATTATCTTAACATCATGTATGTTCTTAATACCCAACACATTCTTGTATAACCAACGTGATGTTATCAATCCAGATGTCTGTATTCAAGTCCTAAATCTGCCCTTCACTGTATCCTATAAAAGAACATGTCCCTTTGGCAACATATGATTAACCAAGGGAGATAAGATAATGTCATAAAGCTCAGTTTTGACTATTTTATTCCCCAACTCAAAAAATTCAATAACTTCTTTTTTGCCTGGAGGATAAAAATCACAGTCTTCTCTTTGGATTTTAAAGACCTTCACAATCATACTCCAATAAATTCATCTAGAAATTAAAGAGTGATTTCATATTCTGTTTCCTCACATATACTACTACATTTAAATCAAATTCACCTACCCACTTTTCCCTGTATCTGATAGCCCACCTTTTACTTCCATGCCCTGGAATAGAATTTCTTCCCCATCCCTAAAGTGTTCTACCTCTTCATCTCAATCCCTTGCTTCTTTCATGTTCAAAGAAATTTCCTCTCTAATATAAATCTTTTCTTAAGCCCAAGAGTAGCTAGTGTCCTCCCTCCAATTAATTTGCATTTATATTATATATATATGTGTGTATATTTTAATTTTCTCTAATATAAATCTTTTCTTAAGCCCAAGAGTAGTTAGTGTCCTCCCTCCAATTAATTTGCATTTATATTATATATATGTATATATATGTGTATATTTTAATTTTCTTGTCTGACTAAAAGTGATTTCCTCTCAGCAGAAAGCAGGCACCCTGAGGGCAAGAACTATTTTAATTTGTTTTCTGTTATTGTCTTGAAAGCCATCAGGCACTAGCACAAGACTTTTGCAAGCATCAGGGATTTCAATATGTTATAAATTAAATTGAAATTAATTCTCTGGTTATATAGATGGATTGTTTTAAGGAAGTGATTTAATAATGAAAGGCATATGATAAAAATGAATGATTATCATTATCATAAAATAAAATAATTCTTTAATCATATTTTTCTTGCCATCTAAATAAGACATTTTAAATAAGTGTCTAGTTGTAATACATCAATGATTAGAGACCATTTTCTTTAGCTTTTATTCAACAGAAACAGGCAGGTGGCAAGGTAGATAGAATGCTGTACCACTTAAGAAAAATTAAGTTCAAATCCAGCTTCAGAAATTAGCTACTTGACAAGTTATTTGGCCTCTGATGCTTACTTAGTAGAGTGTTATTACCATACTATTCTATAATAAAATATGTATTAAGTGAAATATATTGTTCTCTTCTATAAGGTTAGTATAAAGTTTTCCCATTTGCTCTTTCCTCTTCTATCTCCCCTAAGCAATATGCTTAAATATTGCATTTTCCTTCCCAAATTATTTATTGACATTCATGAATTTCTCACAATATAATTTATATAAACACATGGTAAGAAGTCAAAGTTGCTCTAGGAAGTGATAGAAAGCAATCAATGTGTATAACAGCACACAAAGGAAAATTAAGTAAGTTAACCTAGATTTCTGACTGCCTGCTTTCTCTTTGCTATTGCCATGCATCCCTTTGTAAAATTATCTACATCTACCTTCTTTGATGAAGGATTTACAATGCACAGTGATCTTTGGTATCTTGCAGTATAAATCCAATAATTTAGTCCATCATTTGCCCTGACATTTTGTTTCCCGTGATCTGATTGCACATGATACCTCATATTATATTTTCTAGAAAAAAAACCTCTGAATACCAACTATGCTCACAACATGAATAGCTAACCTTTTTATTCATTCATATCTATTTTGTAGAGACTAACCCTATAGAAACATATGAATAAAAACCAATAACAAGAGGACCATTGCTAATGTGATACATTGAGAGATGATGAAATCAAATTGCAAATTATTTTGATTGACTATAATGTTGGGTCTAAGATATTATATATATATATATAACAGTGTATGTGTATATAGATAGAAATAGATATAGCTAAGGATAGAGGTACATATTCATATAGATGATATAGTTGTAAATATTCATATAGTTACTGGAAGCCAGGCAAGTAAAAACATTACATGCAGAGTCTAATACCTAGTAAGTTCTTAATGAATGTGACCCGAATGAGTAATAGTTAAATATAGCATAAGTTACATGTAAAATGGTCCACTAAGAATACTTTGAGAAATTCTGAATGTCAAAAGGAGCTAAGGTTGATATAATTAAAGCCAGGAATGACAAAAAAAGAGAGAGAGAAAATTAGCAGCAATAAAGAGAGGGTTGTAAATTTTATTAATGGGTAAAAAGGAAAGACCAAAGAAATCATAAGTGCACATGATTTACAAGTAAAGAGTGATTCTATGAACAAATTAGGGGAACACAAAATAGTTTACCTGTCAGTCCTATGGATAAGGAAAAACTTTAGGTGAAAAAACAGAGAACATTTTGAGGTGTAAAATAGATAATTTTGACTACATTAAATTTTAAAAAATGTTTTTTTCATAACCAAATGCAATGCAAGCAATATTTAAAGGTAAACAATAAACTGGGGAAAAATTTCATAGCACATATCTCTGACAAAGGTTTTATTTCTCAAATACATAGAGAACTGAGTCAAATTTATAAGAATACTATTTAAATGGAAATTTTAAATGGAACTCATATAATCCAAACAAGAGATCCATGGATGAAGTACATCTCTAAAGTCTGAGTAGTACTACGAGTAGCTAGCATTTATATAGCACTTACTATATGCCAGCCACTATGCTGAACACTATACAATTATTATCTTATTGATTCTTACAACAGCTGTGGGAGGTAAGTACTATTATTATCCCCATTTTAATTTTTTAAACCATTACTTTCTGTCTTAGAACCAATACATGGTGTTGGTTCCAAGGCAGAAAAGCAGCAACGGCTTTAGACAATGAGAGTTAAGTGACTTTCCCAGGGTCACACAGCCAGAAAGTATCTGAGATCACATTTGAACCCAAGACCTCCCATCTCTGGGTCTGGCTCTCAATCCACTAAGCTATTCAGCTGACCCATATTATCCCCATTTTAAAGTTGAGGAAATTGAGGCAAAGAGATTTAATGACTTGCCTAGAGTCACATAGCTAGAAAATATCTGTAGCTAGATTTGAATTTAGCTCTATACTGACTGCAGGTTTCCACTTTATCCACTATACTACCTTTTGCTGTTCTTTAATTGTTTCATCAACCTCCAACTCTTCATGACCCCAACTGGTATTTTCTTGGTAAGGATACTGGCGTCATTGGCTGTTTACTTCTCCAGTTAATTTTATTAATGAGAAACTAAGGCAAATGGTGTTAAGTGACTTGCCCAGAGTCACACAGAGAGTACATTTCTGAGACCAGATTTAAAATCAGAAAGATGAGTCTTCCTGATTTTAGGCTCAGCACTGTGTAATTAGAAAATCATGTACCTTTGAACTACATCTCCCAGCATCCTTTTCCTCTTTCATCCCCAGTTTGGGTGTTTGCCTATTGTATACAGCTAGATGTTTTGCCCACCCTCTCGCTCTTGCTCTGGGTAAGTCTCTCTTTACACTAGCCTTTTATTCTTCTTTACTTCAAGTTTATAATTAATACATTCTTATAATATATATTACTTGGAGTATTGGATATTAATTTTAATATTTCATCACTCCTTCCTTTGCACTTGCTACCCCTGAACTGATCTTCCAGGGTGAAAAGGATGCTGGGACATGGTGAAGAAGTCAATTGAAGTACTATCTTATGGGAAATTAATAGAAAATGTAAATTATATCTTTGTTTTATAGGTAAAAATTGAATCTGAGAGAGATTAAATGATTTGCCAATTTTCACACTGCTGGTGTCAAGAGGTAGTCCTAGGCATAGGTGTTTTTGACACCAAAGCTAGTGACAAACCATCCCTAAACATTGATTTTTCAGAAGCCACACTAATATTCCACTAGCCATTATTTCTTTTCTATGTTCTAGATGAGGAAACTCCATCAATAGATGTAGGCAGGCAGTTCTTCTGCATTTAATAGCTTTAGTAGCCTATAGAGTTCAGAGGCTAGTGACTTGCCCTATCTGAGGATAGATTTGAACTCAGATCTTCCTGACTCCAGGCCTGGAATTCTATCCACTGCACTACCTAGTTTTTGCTATCTTCTTGAATCCAGTGTCACTAGCTAACTTTTCTCAAATTATCTAGATTTGCAAATAATAAGCAAATACGACAATTTCTTCCCAAATTGTCTAAAATATTACATCATATTTTCAATGATTCAATTTCATAGCTAATGACTGAGAATGACCTTTGAACATTTTATTTTGTCTTTCCAACCATTTAGCTCTTTCTCAAAATAAAAAAAAGTTTTTAATCTAATGCCTTTATTAAAGGTGACTTTATTAATCTATAAAGTGGATAGAAGGGAGATATTTTGGTACCTTCTAGAGAAAGAAGATCTTACAGAGAGTTATAAAAGTTGCAAAGCAAGGAGAATGGAGAATTGATTTAAACTTAGGTTTCTGAAGCTCTAGCCCAGTGGTTTATCTTTTTCTCTACATAGCCTCAAAAGGCAAAGTCCCAAGCAAGGATAATGTTTGAATTCAGAATATCTTGAATTACAAGAAACATCAGATAGAAAGAGCATGGCAACACAAAACTAATGTCCAATTTCTGACCCTAAAGTTAGTGATTTCCCATATTCAAAAATTATTTGGGAAGATTTATTTTTATTTCCTTGTCAAGGGTTCTTCATCCATAGCCAATAAATCATGTTTATGAGCCCAAATGATCATATATCAAGTGGAGCAGACATTCAGTAGTGTGATAATCATGAGCTAGATGAACCATGAATTATGCTAAATAAATTAAAAATGAGAATTTTTAGAGAATGTCATTTGAAAATTCTTCTAATTACATATTGGAGCTATGCCTTTAGGCTTTTGAGACAACAAATCTGTAACTTATACATGACCCTCTCTTGTACTTCTTTTTTTCCCTTAGATTGATGGACAAAATTCATTACAGTAATTCAAGAACTCTGGCTGATCTATTACAAGTATATTGTGCTGAGCTCCAAAATCTATTCTTTCTTTTTTCTGAAACATTTGTAACAGGATTCCTCCCTAGCAAATTATAGCATTATTTCTATTCACTGAATTTTTAGCTTATAATTAAGATTTTGATTCTTCATTTATTGAATCTTCATATTATATATTTGGGTAACCTTTATCTAATTTCGTCTACAGACAACAAGTGATGATGTCTAATTATCTACTGATAGCAGAGTCATTTGTCATCTTCTTTTGGCAGTATATTCATTACCTGCTTTATAAGACTCAAAACTAATTAAATGGCTGACATATTCTATAACCTTTGGAATCTGTGTTCTCAGTGAGACATCTAACAAAGGATGGTAATGGGGATACACTATGCTCAATGCTGTGTCAAAATCCTAAGAGGGACATTGACAAATTAAAATGTATTTAGAACATGATGTCCAGAATCATGAATATTCAAGAAATCTTTTCACATGGACAATTGTAGAATGAACTAGGAACCCATGGCCTGGAGAAGAGAAAGCTAAAAATACCTCTCTTCAAATACCTAAAGAGCTGTCACAGAGAGTGGCCCATTTTTGGGAACCATCCTACTCTGATACTACCTCTGTCCTACTTCTTTCTCCTTCTTCCCTTTATCTTGCCTGCCAGATTTCCAGAGCTCTTACTTCTTACCTCATTACAAAAGTATTTAATTGAATTCTACTCTATATAGTCAGTGAGCTATATACTTTTAATGTTATTTTCTTTCCTTAATTCCTTCTATACTTTGGTTTCAGTTATCTGTTAGGAAGAAAGCAATCTAATCAGACTAATGCATCTGAAAGCATTAATATATTTCCTTAGATCTTCAACTTAATTCCTTGGAGTTAATAGGAAAACATTAATATGGCAGAATTTTAGTAATTATGATAGTTCAATGAGAAAAATCTCTGATCAGATAGAAACTACTGCAAAGACAGTGTAGCATAAGATTATAGAATGACTTATGTTCTAGCCTGACTGCTTTCAATTTTATTCAGGAAACAATAGATGTAACCTTTAAAGTAACCTTTAAATATTTGAGTGGGGTATTGATAAAATCTTAGCTCTACTTTCAGTGCATTAATTTTACATCAGTATGCAGATTTGATTGGCAGAAGGTTGGGGAGAAAATAAAGGTAGAATTATTAAGAAGACATTTCTTAATCAAGGCCATAGGGGAGGTCTGAACTAGGGTGATATAAATGGGAATAGAAAAGAGAAAATATGTGGAAAAAACACTAAGGAAGCATTAATGGCTGGAAGTGAATAGTGTTCTAAGATTTATAGAGTGTTTTTCCCATCTTCTTTGATGCAGTGCCTGATACATGGTACATACTAAATAAGTGTTGATTGATTGATTCTCATGTTTCCTCTTATCAGAGAACTAATGGGAAACGTATTTTCCCCTTTAGCAGCAAGGAAGGACTGGAGAATTATAGGAGGCAGAAATCTTGCAAGGAAAAGGAAATTTAAGGAATATTTGAGCCCTACGCAGAGGAGAGGGACCTCATGTTACAGAGCATTGCCAGTGATGAACTGGCTGGAAATGAACTATTCTGTGACTCCAAGCTGAATATAATTATTAGTTGAGATTTTATCTGATCACTAATTTCAAGAGAAAGACTTAAGGATTAAGTGAAGTAAGGCAAGTAAGAATGGTAAAAATGGAGTGTCAACTCAAGCAAATGAGATTGGGTATACCACGGTAAGAAGGAATTTAGAGAAGGGACAGAGAATGACTTTCATATTTTCAAAACATGATAAAAAGAATAAAGTTTATCACTAGGTGATTTATGAATATGGAGGAACAGAAAGACAAAACTGAGCATTAAATTATTTTTCTTAGAATCAATATGATGTAGTAGATAGAGAACTTAAGGTCCCTAATCAAGTCCTACATCTAATATATATTGATAATGGAAATCTGGGAAAGTCACATGATATGTCAGTTGTGGAAATTTATTTTTCATATACTACGTTAATTTCTATGTTATCATGTATTTCTGTGTCTAGAATCTAAGTCAGAGTTAACATCTAGTCTGCTGCTTTTTGAATTTTCTTTGTTCTTGGGAATCCCAAGGAATAGCATCCTTTTTTTCCCAACATAATTTGGTTGACATGAAAGGAAGAAGGGTACTTTTCCTGCTTTCTGTTCCCCTTGATAAAGGGGAGGGTAAATTAGTTGATGGAACATCACTCATGGCTATTACCTATGAAAGATGCCTTTGGGTATTCAAGAGAGATGCTGAAAAATGAGCTCCTAAAAATCTATTTATTAAACTACCTGACCCAGCTCAGGTTGACCGTGAGAGAGAACCATGATGACCTATATCACTTTATTTATTATGATGCTGGCCTAACCAATAAACCTGATATAATCAATAAACATATTCTTACCCCAAAATCGGTCTTGAGATGATTTTAAGTGCAGCATGGTGCTTTAGGAAACATTAACCTGCATTACTGGATAGAGTTTCCTAATTGGAAATCCCCTATATCAATTATATGACAGTTTCATCTCTCCATTCAAAACTTACTTTTTTCTTTCTGAATAAGCTATATTTATTATCTATCTTTAAAGATTGTCTTTCTTTAAGAAAGAGTAAATGGGACTCAAGGAATACCTCTTTGTTCTCTAACTAATAACAATGATAATGATAATAATAATGATGGTAATAATATAATATAGTTGGAAACTTCTCTATGTACTCTGATCTTCAAGAGATTCCGAAAATGGGAAAAAAGAATCATTACCCTTTTGTTAATTTACTAATTAGCAGATTGGTTGATTTATTAACTTTTGGAGTTAGCAGATTGAGTACTTCTTTATTTCATTTTTGGATTGGTGAAACTTGAGGTTGTTTACAGGCAGGGGGAGTAGGATAAAAATTTGAGGGAATATTAAAGACCTAAGAAAGAGAAAAGGGATAATTAACAGGGTAAGAATCTTGAGAAGCCAGGAAGGGATGGATTCAAAAGGACGAGCTTGGCAGGCTCACAATGAGAAGGATGGAACATTTTTCAATGACAAAATGGAGGAAGTATTGAAGTCACAGAGGAAAATAAAATAGAATCAAGTGGAAATAAAGGTATAAATTCAAGGGAAGAAGTAATTTAGGTGCTAGAAAATTAACTTGGAACTCAGTAGATCACAATAAATATAGGAACAGAGTGTATCTGGATTGAACATCAAAATAGAAGTGGAATTGTCTGAATTCCAAATCCTTGGAAAAAGGAACAAGTAAGAAGAAAAATGTTAACCCTAATGGAGTGAGACTAAAAGAAACTTCCTTTAAAAAGAGTTATGGATAATGAAATGCCTTGAGCAAAAAACATTTACTTCATTTAATTTGAATAGCTAGAAATATAAAGGAGGTTCAATATATAATAGAGGAATTTAAATTCAAACAAAAATATTAAAAATGTCCTCCCTAATTTCCTCTTATCTATTTAAGTGTATTTTCTTTACATTTATCATGTATTAAGGTATTGTGACAAGGAAATCACTTTTAAAAGACTGATATATATTAATTTAAGGTCGCCAAGGAATTCAGCTATGTAATTCCTTAATGAAAACTCAAGTCAGCCATCAACCTTTTATGGAGTTTTGAGTACAAACAGGAGGAAGAAAGGAATTAGAGATAGAGAGATAGAGGGAGAGAGAAAGGGGAGAGAAAGGAATAGGGCTTAAATACCCCTTCTGTTTAGGCTGGGCCAAAAGGCCCAAGCCCTTAGATAGCTGGGGCAATGAAAGGAGATCAGTCCCTATTACTCACGTGACCAAAAATGGAGAAACAGTCTCCCGGGCCACCACCTTCAGCTTCCTTCAGCGCAAGCTTCTCAGAGCACACTGCAACCACTCTGACAAACTCCTCCACCACCCCCAGTCTTCAGACCCCCCTATCCTTAAGGAAACCATCCAAGTTCCCTCCCCTCAGTCCTCACATCTACCAATCACCTGTCCATCAATTTCCCTGTGCCAATGGAGGCTCTAGCTTAACCCAGGACCGCCCAGAGGTCTCTGGCTTTGCACATGTCTGTTGAAGGTCATATTTTCAAATAATTAAATCTTTGATCCTTTGCTACAGCCCTTTCTAAATCCTGTTAACCTGAGTAGGGTAGAGATTGGAATAATTAAATTTTGATCTAGGCTGCAGCCCTTACTCAATCCTGTTAGGACTGAATAGGGTGGAGATTGATTCCAAGTATCTCCATTGTATCAATTCTAAAATCAATCATGACTCAAAGAAATTCCTTTTCTATGCTTAAGCATAGGTCAAAGTCCTTTCCATTGTTCAGCAAAAGGTTTCTGTCCTAAAGTAATCTTAAGAAGGGAGGAGAAGGAACCTCCCATGCCAATGGGGTTCACATTCCAATAGTCAAGATCCACTATCAATAGGAAATTTTTCAAGTATGAAATTTCCCAATGGTGAAATTTCCAACATTTATAAGTCTAAGAAATTTTGAGGTTTACAGTATATATACATTTCTTGCCTCGTTACCCATTAGAATGTTAACTACTTAAGTGTAGATATTGTTTTCTTTTAATTTCTGTCTCCAGAAACCAGAAGAGTTCCTGACATAGAATTAATTCTTAACAAAGGTTTGTTTAGTTAAGACAATTTTTTCATGAACTGTGTGGAAGGAGCTTTTAGGAGGTGTAGACAAAAAATGGAGTGGACCCAGAGAAGAGAAGCAATAGTTTATATAGGTATAGTAGCATATTTAGAATGACTACAATAATAACTGTTTTATTGCAAGAATAAAATGAGATAATATTTGTGAAGTTTTTTAAAGCTCTATAAATATTATCTTTTGTTACTTGGGAAGCAAAAAGAGGAAGCAAATTAGGAAGGTAGAATAAGGGAAGGTAAAAAGAACGAAAAGGGAAGAGAATAAGCATTTTCTAGAACTTAAGTCTGCATCAGGCAGTGTGTTAAATACTTTAAAATTACTCTCTCATTTGATCCTCACAAAATCCCTGTAATGGAGATAACATTATTATACTTATTTGATAGTTGAGGAAATTGAATCAGACAAACATTAAATTACTTGACAAAGGTCAAATAGCTTTCAAGCTATTTGGTTTATATTTGAATTTAGGTCTTCCTGACTCTAAGCTCAACATTTTATTCACTAAGCCCTCTAGTTGCTTGTTATTAAGGTTATGGTTACAATTAAAATTTACAAGTACTATTATTAAAATATGTTAGGAGAAAGGCACCTATAACTAGGGTAATAATTTTGGTGACTAGAAACTAAGAGGTACCTCTGGGGGTTGAGTTAATATGACAGAGCAGAAAAAGCTGCTTAACTGAATCTTTACAATGTTTCCCTCCAAACAACCTTAAAATAAAATCATTCAATAGAATTATACAGTGGCAGAGACAATAAAAGATCTTCCAGCCCAACCTCTCTAATAGGGGTATTATATAATTAACTCCTTAAAATTATAAATGGCCAAATGATAAAAATAGGCTTAAAAGCTCACAGAAGAAAACAATGTCTTAAAAATTTGAATTGGACAAGTGAAAGTGAGTGATTCCATTTTTAAGAGGAAACAATAAAATAAAGTCAAAAGACTGAAAAAATAGAAGAAAATTTTTGATATCTCATTGGAAAAACAACCTACAAAGAAAATATATTGAGTAAAAATAATTTAAGAATTCCTGCATTAACTAAAAATTATAGTCAAACAAAGAACCTAAATACCATATGACAAGAAATTATCAAGGAAAACTGATCAAATATCCTAAAAAAGAGAGAATAGAATACAAATTGAAAATAAATTTGTTATTTGGAAAGGAATTCCAAAATTAAAACTTATACATAATACAACTGAATTACAAACTTCCTAGGTTGAATAGAAAATAGTTCAAGCAACCAGAAAGAAAGAAATTCAAATATCATGAAGTTAGAATCAGGATTATATGATTATACAAGATTTTGGAGCTAAACATTAAAGCAATGATACTCTAGGAGGGAAAGGATGTGGTATTACAATCGTGAATAACTTATCCAGAAAAATCTGAATATAATCCCAGAAAGGGAAAATAGATATTTAATGAAATAGCAGACTTTTAAGCATCCCTAATTGAAAAAAAAAAGAGCTGAATAGAGAATATTACTTTTAAATACAATAAGTACATAGAAAAATAAACTTAAAAAATGAATCATAATGAATTCAGTAAGCTTAAAAGGTTTACCATTCTATATAGGAAGTAGATACATGTGTCATCTAAGAATTTTTTCATAATTAAGGTAGTTATAAAGATTCTATGTAAAAAGAGGGTATTGAATATGAGTCTATTTTGTTGGAATAACGTTTAAATACTAGATGTGGAAGAAAGAGATCCTGAAGGTTAGGGAAGAGAGGTTTAGTGTGGTATGTAAGGAATTAAAATTAAGGGGTTGACTAAATATATGAGAATTCTAAGATAATATTGTGGTCACAGATTTAAAAATATTATAGCTCAAGTCAAATTAACTTTCAGTAACTTTATTTTCAGAGGTGGAAAGAATGAAAGTAGAGAAATATAAAATAGGATAGAGTAAGAAGTCTAGCCTATTACCTGAAATGTTTCTCTGGTCCCCAGCTCAACCCAAGAAGGGTCATTAACCCCTCAGCCAGAGGACTTTGTGGTGAATTAAACAAGAGTTCAATCCATATGACCTCCTCCAGAAGGGGAGGCCACTCTGAAACTAATCTCTCCAGAAGCCAGGAAAGGAGGGCCGACTTCTCACTCACCCAAGTCAAAGCTCCAAAGGAGAAGATCCAGGAGTAGTCTTACCAGAAGCAGTCTATGAGCCAGAGTCCCAAGTGAAAATCCCAAGTTGTAACTCCAAACTGCAGTCCCAGTCCAAGATCCTCCAAGACAAAAATTCAGCCCAAAAAACCCTTGGATAAAAATTCAGGACCTTCATAGTCCCACATCACTTCCTATTCTTTCCTACATTTTATCAGAGTCAATTTAAGTCTTTAAATATGCTTAGCACTGCCCAGGGAGTGGTCAGTTATTTCTGGAGTTGACACTCATTTTTAGCAAGTGGCTTGTGGACCTCCCTTGTATAGTGTGAAGTAGGGGTGTTTTCAGTTTTTGTTAATTAATTTAAAAATAGGCAAGGGGAAAGTTAAATCTATTTTCACATGGAAATTATCTAATATAAAAGAGGGGCACAATAAAAAGGTTTATAGAGGAGGGGAAACTGGTGAGGAGGGCCAGAACCATTTCAACTTCACTCACATCTAAATTGATTCAGCAAGGGAAGAGATAGATAGATAAATAGAGATAGAGACAGGGATAGCCAGATAGATGTACACCTATCCATTTATATTCACTAATGTATATAAATTTATGTTAACTAACAGCAAAATAGGAGGGAAGGGATAAGACAAAAAAGATGGTGTAATAAAAAAGAGAAAAAAATTGAAGAAGGCAATTATTAGAAGGAAAAAGAGACATTAGAGGAATGAAAGATTAGAGAAAATGATAAATAGAAAAAATAGGATGGAAGAATATACATAGTTAATAATAATTGCAAATACAAATGGGAAGAAGCAGGTAGCAGAAATAATGTAGATGTTGAAATCTAACAATATGTTATTTACAAGATACACTTGAAACAGATTAAACACAAAGTGAATATAAGGAGCTGGAACAGAATCTATTATTCTTTAACTGAAACAAAAAAGACAAGGGTAGCAATCATGATCTCAGACAAAACAAAAGTAAAAACATTAAAAATGGAAAAATTTCATTTTATCACATAATTTTTTGCACAAATAAAACTAATGGAACAAAAATTAGAAAACAAACAGGGAAGTGGTACAATATTTATAGCAAGTTTCTCTGGTAAAAATTTTATACTCAAATATATAGATAATTGAGCCAAATTCATAAAAATTAGAAACTTTCCCAAATTGATAAGTAGTTAATGGAGATGAGAAAGAAATTCTCAGAAGTAATCAAAGCTATTAATAATCATATGAAAAAATATTCCAAATTCTTACTTATTTGAAAATTGAAAATTAAAACAAATCTGAGTTACCACTTCAAACCTTTCTGCTTGTTTAACATGACAAAAAGAAAATAACAGGTGCTTGAAGGTATGTAGAAAAAATTGGCACACGAATACACTTTTGGTGGAGTTGTAAACTTGTCCAACTATTGAGGAGGACAGTTAAGAACTATGACTGCAAAAGCATAAAATTAGTTATATCCGTTGACTCAACAATATCACTGAGCAATATCAAAAAGATCAAAGAAAAGCAGAAAAAATTCTTCCTGTAACAAATATTTGTTGTCACTCTTTATGTGGTGGAAAAGAAATGGAAATCAAAGGGATGCTGATCAGAGAATAACTGAAAAAATTTTCATATAGGATTGTGATCAAGTAATATTTTTGCTATAAATATGATGAGCAGGATGGTTTCATAAAAAGCAACAATAAATATAAGAACACATATGGATCTATGAAAAGTGAGCAAAACCAGACACTGTACATAGTCACAGTATTGTACTGATGATCAACTGTAAAAAACTTAAATATTCTTATCAAGACAATTATCCAAGACAATTTGAAAGGACCAGTGGAGAAAGATGCTATCCACCTCTGAGAGAGAACTAATGAACTTTGAATGAGAAATAAAACTTATTTTTTACTTTCTTTAATTTTATTTTCTGATTTTGTTCATGTTTTCTTTTGCAATGTGGTTAATATAGAAATATATTTTGCATAACGTTATATGTATAGCCAAACAATATAAAATTGTTTGCTTTTCTCAAAGGGAGAGACATTAGGGAGAGAGAGAAAGAAAAATGAACTCACTTATTTTTGTTTTTTTGGTTTTTTTAACTGGAAGTTAACATTTTTACATGTAATTGGGAATTAGTTAATGAAATATATAAAAAAGAATTAAGGCTTTCATCCAGCCTACTCATTTATCCATGTTTCACTAAGAGAGTTGTGGCTGTCTAAATGACATCATTTTCCCTACGTAGGCATTCTTGACCCCACTTCCCAAAATGACCTTCTGGTTTGTGAAGAATGCTCACAGCATTGACCTCATCAACCCACCTGGTGAAGAAGAGCATCCAGAAACACATCTACGGATCCAAGCACTGGAAGAGCAGTGCTTTGGGCTCATGACTGACCTTATCCCATCTAAAACCATCAGAGATTTGGAATGTATGTTGGCATTGTCAGCATTGTTGAGGGCAACACTGAAGTAATACCTTTCCTGTGCCTGACCTTGAAGATGTTGCAGCAACAACCAGAGAATGACATCATTGTTAAGTTCATTAAAAATGAACATTCGGTGTATGTATGTCTATATGATGGAACACCCGTATATGAGGTTGAAGGGCACTACTATTGACTGCTATAAGTATCTGGGTCCTCTGAACCTTTGATCGGGGATGTTTTTTTTTCAGATGGATCCCAACAGGACAGTATTCACTGATATACCCAAAATGTTTTCTTGAACTGCTGAATGGAGAGGAGATCTATGATGTCCTGTTGCAGATCCTGAAGTGCTGCTATGGGCTAGTGGACTCTTGACTCAGCTACTTGTAGGAGGACACAGGTGGCCTCAAATATATTTTGGATAGGTATGGGGCTATAGTCAAGGTGGTTTCCCCAAGAGAATATATATCTGCCCTTGATTATCTCCCATATCTTTCTTGGGAGGCATTAGAGCCCAGAATGATTCCATGTAGAATACTAAATTTAAAATTTCCATATAAAATTATATGAATAATTTTAAAGAAAATACATTCACTTTTCCATTCTTCTCTTCTATTTCCTATATGACTTTTCTTATGAAATATTTTTCTCACTCTAACCCCATTTGGGGACTGTCCATGTCCACTCATGTCATGAAAACCCCACATGAGAAAAACAAAACAAAACAAAAAATGAATTAAGGGAACACGAGAGTCTTAGTCTGGGAATCCTCTGTCTTTAACAAATATGGTGGTGAGAATTATAGATTTTTTCAGATGTTGTCTTTTTCTTACAAAAACTTCAGGCTTTTTTTCCATACATTTTGATTGGTTCCTATGTTTAATAGCTAGATCTCATTATTGCTTCCATTCCCTCTACTGTAAGTCAACTCAAGAATCATTGTTAAAATGAATATTTCCTAAATCCATTTTATATAGTCCTTCTTAGCTAAAATTATTTAGTCTTTCATTTGCACAGATATAAGTATAGAACAATTACCTTAGAGAATAAAAAGTTACTTATTGGAGGTTTCAATGTCTACATGAAGGCTGAGTTAATGTTGAAGAACACCAGAAATTCAATTAAAGATATTTTTATTAATTTTTTTAATTTTTATAATGCATATATAACATATGCATATATTTACATGCTTATATATATATATATTACCTATATAGTTCATTTATTATTATTCAAATAATTTATAATATATATCACACAAATATTATTGCTTTCAATAGCCTAAAAATGCACTAAGGTTTTTAGACTATCTGATATTCAACAACATTTATTGACTGCCAACTATTCAGATCTATAAATGTAAATAAGTCTTGAGATTTAGTTCTTGACCTGGGTTCAAATGCCACCTCTTATAGTTCACCACTTGTATGACCATGAACATGTCCCTAAGCCCCTCTTATGATTAGGGTACTCATCTGTAAAATGAACAGATAGTTTAGTTGGACTGTGGGAACCCTTCCAGTTATAGAACTATAAGCCTGTGATTTCTAAGGTCCCTTCCATTTCTCATATCTATGATCTAAGAGTTGCTTATTTCATGATAAGGAAGTATGGCAAAAATAGAAAGAGGCCTCAGTTAGGTGTCAGGATATTTGGCATCATCTACTAGACCTTCCCAGCTCAGATGAGTGCTATCTGTTTGATCTTCACATCACTTACTCTCTCTTTTATATGAAAATATTTTAAGCACTTTGTAAGAATTAAACATTAATTAAACTCTTTTTTCTTGTCACCCCAGGATTAGTTTTGGATTTTTAAAAGAATAGTATATTAAATAAGAAAGCTAATTCTCTAGTGAATTGGGTTTTGCTTCAAATACCATTCTTTTGTTTGATAAAGAACAAGGCCTAAAGTCTATCTGTATAAGGGCTATGAGTCTCCTCACTCCTTAGCACCCTGGGAAGATGCTTGCCTTGTTTCCTGGAGACTAGAAGTCTGGTCTCTAATCTGGTCTGAGGTCAGGTTTATCTAACCAGGAAGACTCAGAAAAAAAAAAGTGATGTCAAGAGGTTATGTTATGAATTTAGTAAACTCCGTGGTTTATCTGGCTAAAAAGCAACCATCTACGGAGAAATGAGGTGATCAGTGAGCTTGGATTAGTTAAGGAAGAAGGTAAGTAAAGGGGAGAGCATGCCATATGGCTGTGTGCCTTTTCTTTCTCTGACCTGCTTTTTACTCTGTAATAAATGATTATAAATTAATGTAGAGCCTCCAGAGAATTTTAATCTTAACAACTTGAAGACAATTATTGTATGATGCCTAGGTTTTCTCTTCTGTAGCTGAACATCTCCTAGTTCCCTCAACTGATCAAAATATGGCATCTTACTTGAGGCTCTTTGCAAATCTGGTTTTCCTTCACTGACTGTTTTCCAGCTTAATAGTACTCTTCCTAAATGTAGCACGGAGCACCAAACACAAATGCCAGATAGAGTATAGGGGGGCCAGAAAAAAGTAGGACTCTCATTTCTCCAAGCCTCAACACTACACTTCTTAATGTTAAGATTTCATTAAAATTTTTTGGTTTCCACGGCACATTGTTGACTCTTATAAAATTTGTAATCCATGAAGTTCCTTAAATATTTTATATACAGGCCACTAGCCAATCACACTTTCCCCATCTTACATTTTCAAAGTTGAGGTTTTTTTTTCCATTTACCTATAAGACTTTTTTTTAATTTATCCCTGTTCAATGTCATCATATCAATTTAACAATGTGTTTGTTCTAGTTAATCAAAACATTTAGAGATACTAACTTGTCAATTCAGTGTGCCTGCCAATCCCACCTAAATATGTATTATCTTCAATTTTTTTAAACCCTTACCTTCTGCCTATTGGTTCTAAGGCAGAAGAGTCATAAGGGTTTGGTAATGGAGGTTAAATGACGTGCCCAGAATCATACAGCTAGGAAGTATCAGAAGCCAGATTTGAACCCAGGACCTCCCATCTCTTAGTCTGGCTCTTAATCCACTGAGCCACCCATTTGCCCCCTTATCCACAAATTTGATAAGCATACTATTTATTCTTTTATCTAAGCCTTTGAAAAAAATGGTAAATAAGAGACACTTTTATAGATCTCTGAAACACTTGAGACCTCTTCAATGTTGATACCCAACTAATAATGATTAATTACCCTTTGGGTTCAGCCAACCATTCTTTTAGTTTTTTTTAAGATTTTTTTTTTCACTTCTATCCTCTCAATATGATTATATGTAAGAATGATGTATTAATGGGGGTCTAGAACCAACTTAAGTGAAAACCTGGAGTCCCCAAATCGAGTAATGCATCAAAATTATATAGCGTGGTTAATCATTCTTCTTTAGGGTACCTCTCTTTATTAGTTTTTATAAGGACTCCTAACAAGAACACAGTGACACAATCTAGCTCCATGACAAAGTATTAATGGAGAAATAACATAGTCCTGAGGTAGGTATAAGAAGAAGTAAATAGAAGAAGTGAATGTTTCAATAATGTAATTACTGCATAATTTTCTGAAGTGCAAGTTATACTTACTTATCTCATTGATCATTGCTGAGAGCTGCTCAGCAAAGCACACACACACACACACACACACACACATATGGTGCAATATTCACTAAAACATCTTTTTCTGTCAAAGAAATTTGTTAAGAAAAATATGGCTCTGAGGTTAAAAGTAAACAAAAAAACAACAATAACAACAAAGTTCCCCTTCCATTGCTTTAGTGGTGAAGGAGGTACAACAGAGAAGAGCAAAATGGGCAAAATAAGTCTCTGGTCAAAGTGCAACTTTTTAATATATTGTTTGTTAGTGCTAGAATTAAATTTTTGGATGGTTTGATATAAGGAATTTTCTCTGCCAATCAAGATTATTTGGTAATATATTACAGTGTATTTTCTTTGCAAATTAGAGATCAAGAAACTTGTTGGAAGCATGCATAGGTCTGTTCTAAAACAATATGGTTTCAGGACTTCATATTTTGAAAAATTACTGATTCACTGCCCTTTGTACCCTTGTTAATATGGATTGTATCAATCAATATTCACTACATTAGAAATTAGACGTCTTAGTATTGTTATGAAAATAGCTTTAAGCATATATCCTCAATATTCCAAGCAAGTTCCAGACAACACTTGTAGAATGTATAGGTTAAAAGATTTGCTTAAGTTTCAACATTAAAGGTAAAATTTGAACTCAGGTCTTTCTGAGTGTGAGTCTGTTTTTCTCTCTACTATCTAATTATTTTATGTAACTATTTTAATAACTAAAATATAAAATATTCTTTAACATGTTGACACTGAACTTCTTAAGGTTTCCAATGGTCATTGCTATTAGAATGGTATTAATTAGCATGACATATAAACACCTACATGGGAAAAGAGAAGAGTTCTAAAGACTACAAGTCCCAATTGTGTTTTTTTTTCTTTTTTTTTCTTTTTAATATATTTTATTTGATCATTTCCAAGCATTATTCGTTAAAGACATAGATCATTTTCTTTTCCTCCCCCCCCCCACCCCCCATAGCCGACGCGTAAGTCCACTGGGCATTAGATGTTTTCTTGATTTGAACCCATTGCTTTGTTGATAGTATTTGCATTAGAGTGTTCATTTAGAGTCTATCCTCTGTCATGTCCCCTCAACCTCTGTATTCAGGCAGTTGCTTTTTCTCGGTGTTTCCACTCCCATAGTTTATCCTTTGCTTATGAATGGTGTTTTTTTCTCCTGGGTCCCTGCAAGTTGTTCAGGGACATTACACCGCCACTAATGGAGAAGTCCATTAAGTTCGATGATACCACAGTGTGTTTGTCTCTGTGTACAATGTTCTCCTGGTTCTGCTCCTCTCGCTCTGCATCACTTCCTGGAGGTTGTTCCAGTCTCCATGGAATTCCTCCACTTTATTATTCCTTTTAGCACAATAGTACTCCATCACCAACATATACCACAGTTTGTTCAGCCATTCCCCAATTGATGGGCATCCCCTCATTTTCCAGTTTTGGGCCACCACAAAGAGCGCAGCTATGAATATTTTTGTACAAGTCTTTGTGTCCATTATCTCTTTGGGGTACAGACCCAGCAGTGCTATGGCTGGGTCAAAGGGTAGATATTCTTTTAGCACCCTTTGGGCATAGTTCCAAATTGCCCTCCAGAATGGTTGGATCAGTTCACAGCTCCACCAGCAATGAATTAATGTCCCTATTTTGCCACATCCCCTCCAGCATTCATTACTTTCCTTTGCTGTTATGTTAGCCAATCTGCTAGGTGTGAGGTGATACCTCAGAGTTGTTTTGATTTGCATCTCTCTGATTATAAGAGATGTAGAACACTTCTTCATGTGCTTGTTGATAGTTTTGATTTCTTTATCTGAGAACTGCCTATCCATTTCCCTTGCCCATTTATCAATTGGAGAATGGCTTGATTTTGTGTACAATTGATTTAGCTCTTTATAAATATGAGTAATTAAACCTTTGTCAGAGGTTTCTATGAAGATTTTTTCCCAATTTGTTGTTTCCCTTCTGATTTTAGTTATATTGGTTTTGTTTGTACAAAAGCTTTTTAGTTTGATGTAGTCAAAATTATTTATTTTACATTTTGTGATTCTTTCTATATCTTGCTTGGTTTTAAAGCCTTTCCCCTCCCAAAGGTCTGACATGTATACTATTCTGTGTTTACCCAATTTACTTATGGTTTCCTTCTTTATGTTTAAGTCACTCACCCATTTTGAATTTATCTTGGTGTAGGGTGTGAGGTGTTGATCTATTCCTAGTCTCTCCCACACTGTCTTCCAATTTTCCCAGCAGTTTTTATCGAATAGTGGATTTTTGTCCCAAAAGCTGGGATCTTTGGGTTTATTGTATACTGTCTTGCTGAGGTCGCTTTCCCCCAGTCTATTCCACTGATCTTCCTTTCTGTTTCTTAGCCAGTACCAAATTGTTTTGATGACTGCTGCTTTGTAATATAGTTTTAGGTCAGGGACTGCAAGGCCCCCATCATATGTGTTTTTTTTTCATTATTTCCCTGGATATCCTTGATCTTTTGTTCTTCCAAATGAACTTTGTTATGGTTTTTTCTAAATCAGTGAAGAAGTATTTTGGTAGTTCAATGGGTATGGCACTAAATAGATAAATAAGTTTGGGTAGGATGGTCATTTTTATTATATTGGCTCGTTCTATCCATGAGCAGTTAATGTTTTTCCATTTGTTCAAGTCTAGTTTTAGTTGTGTGGCGAGTGTTTTGTAGTTGTGTTCATATAGTTCCTGTGTTTGTCTTGGGAGGTAGATTCCTAGGTATTTTATTTTGTCTAAGGTGATTTTGAATGGGATTTCTCTTTCTAGTTCTTGCTGCTGAGCTGTGTTGGAGATATATAGAAAAGCTGATGATTTATGTGGGTTTATTTTGTATCCTGCAACTTTGCTAAAGTTGTTGATTATTTCAATTAGCTTTTTGGTTGAATCTCTAGCATTCTTTAAGTAGACCATCATGTCATCCGCAAAGAGTGATAACTTGGTCTCCTCCTTGCCTATTTTGATGCCTTCAATTCCTTTATCTTCTCTAATTGCTACTGCTAGTGTTTCTAGTACAATGTCAAATAGTAGAGGTGATAATGGGCATCCTTGTTTCACTCCTGATCTTATTGGGAATGCATCTAGTTTATCCCCATTGCAGATGATATTAGCTGTTGGTTTTAGATATATACTGTTTATTATTTTTAGGAATGACCCTTCTATTCCTATGCTTTCTAGTGTTTTTAATAGGAATGGGTGTTGTATTTTATCAAAGGCTTTTTCTGCATCTATTGAAATAATCATGTGATTCTTGCTAGTTTGCTTGTTGATGTGGTCAATTATGTGGATGGTTTTCCTAATGTTGAACCAGCCCTGCATCCCTGGTATGAATCCTACTTGATCATGGTGAATGATCCTTCTGATCACTTGCTGGAGTCTTTTTGCTAGTATCCTATTTAAGATTTTTGCATCTATATTCATTAGGGAGATTGGCCTATAGTTTTCTTTCTCTGTTTTTGACCTGCCTGGTTTTGGAATCAGTACCATGTTTGTGTCGTAAAAGGAGTTTGGTAGAACTCCCTCTTTGTTTATTATGTCAAATAGTTTGTATAGTATTGGGATTAACTGTTCTCTGAATGTTTGAATTCACAGGTGAATCCATCAGGCCCTGGGGACTTTTTCTTAGGAAGTTCTTTGATGGCTTGTTGGATTTCAATTTCTGATATGGGATTATTTAGGAATTCTATTTCCTCTTCTGTTAGTCTAGGCAGTTTGTATTTTTGTATATATTCATCCATTTCTCCTAAATTGGTGTATTTATTGCCATATAATTGGGCAAAGTAATTTCTAATGATTGCCTTAATTTCCTCCTCATTGGAGGTGCTGTCCCCCTTTTCATCTTTAATGCTGTGAATTTGCTTTTCTTCCTTCCTTTTTTTAACTAGATTGACCAGTACCTTGTCTATTTTGTTTGTTTTTTCAAAGTACCAGCTTCTTGTCTCATTTATTAAATCAATAGTTCTATCACTTTCGATTTTATTAATTTCTCCCTTAATTTTTAGGATTTCTAATTTGGTTTTCTGCTGGGGGTTTTTAATTTGATCGCTTTCCAGTTTTTTCATTTGCATTTCCAATTGATTGATCTCTGCTCTCCCTTGTTTGTTAATATAAGCATTCAGGGATATGAATTTACCTCTGATTACCGCTTTGGCTGCATCCCAAAAGGTTTGAAAGGATGTTTCGCCATTGTCATTTTCCTCGATGAAATTATTAATTGTTTCTATGATTTCTTCTTTAACTAAACGGTTTTGGAGTATCATATTGTTTAATTTCCAATTGGTTTTAGATTTGGTTTTCCATGTACCATTACTAATCATTATTTTTATTGCCTTGTGATCTGAGAAGGCTGCATTCATTATTTCTGCTTTTCTGCATTTGTGTGCTATGTTTCTGTGACCTAATGTATGGTCAATTTTTGTGAATGTGCCATGTGGTGCTGAGAAGAAGGTGTATTCCTTTTTATCCCTATTTATTTTTCTCCATATGTCTATTAATTCTAATTTTTCTAAGATTTCATTCACTTCTTTTACCTCTTTCTTATTTATTTTTTGATTTGATTTATCTAAATTTGATAATGGTTGGTTTAAGTCTCCCACTAGTATGGTTTTATTGTCTATTTCTTCCTTCAATTCTCCTAGTTTCTCCATTAGAAATTTGGGTGCTATATTATTTGGTGCATACATATTGATTAATGATATTTCCTCATTGTCTATAGTCCCTTTTAACAAAATATAATTACCTTCCCTATCCCTTTTGATCAGGTCTATTTTTGAATTGGCTTTATCAGATATCATGATTACCACTCCTGCCTTCTTTCTATCAGTTGAGGCCCAGAAGGTCTTACTCCATCCTTTAATTCTGACCTTGTGGGTGTCAACCCGCCTCATGTGTGTTTCTTGAAGACAACATATGGTAGGGTTTTGGATTCTAATCCATTCTGCTATTCGTCTACGTTTTATGGGTGAGTTCATCCCATTCACGCCCAAAGTTATGATTGTCATTTGTGGACTCCCTGGCATTTTGATAGCCTTCCCTAATTCTAACTTTTTCTTCTTCGGCTCTACCTTTTAGTCCAGTGATTTACTTTGAATCAGTGCCCCTTGTCCCCTCCCTTGATGTTTCCCTTTTTAGTCCCTCCCTTTTTGTTCCCTCCCCCTCCCCCCTCTCTTTCCCTCCCTTTTTGTTCTCCCTCTCCCCCTCCCCCCCTTGGTTTTCCCTTCTCCTTACCCTTGTTGGGTAAGATAGAATTCAAGATCCCAATGGATCTGGATGTTTTTCCCTCTCAGAGTTGATTTCCCTGAGATTGAGGTTTAAGTAAACCCCCCCCCTCTTCCTCTCCTTCTTTTAGGAGTTTTCTTCCCCTCCCCTTCCCATGTTAATCTTTGTGTGAGAACCATTATTCTATTTGGTCTTTCTTTACCCCCTATTTATACATTACATTTTCCCCACATGTTAGTATACATAGGTTGATATAAATGTAGTCCTTATAGAAGAGAGTTTGAGTAAAAGAAGAAGATAACATTTTCCCCTTTCCTTAATATTTACCTTTTCAGGTATTCCTTGCTCTTTGATTTTTGGTATCAAACTTTCCACAGAGCTCTGGTCTTTTCTTTGCAAAAAGTTGGAAGTCTTCTATTTTGTTGAATGCCCATACTTTCCCTTGGAAGTATATAGTCAGTTTTGCTGGGTAGCTGATTCTTGGTTGGAGACCCAGCTCTCTTGCCTTTCTGAAGATCATGTTCCATGCCTTACGATCATTCAGAGTAGAACTTGCAAGGTCTTGTGTGACCCTGATTGGCATTCCTTTATATCTAAATTGTCTTTTTCTGGCTTCCTGTAGGATTTTTTCTTTTGTTTGATAGCTTTGGAATTTGGCAATTACATTCCTGGGAGTTGTCTTTTGGGGGTTTAGTGTAGAAGGTGTTCTGTGAGCTCTGTCAGTGGCTGTATTGCCCCCTTGTTCTAGAATCTCTGGGCAATTTTCTTTGATTATATCTTGTATCACCATGTCCAGTTTGGTGTTTATTTCTGGCTTTTCTGGGAGTCCAATTATTCTTAAATTATCCCTTCTCCCCCTATTTTCCAGATCTATCACCTTGTCGGTGAGATATTTTATGTTCTCTTCTAATTTCTTGGTATTTTGGCTTTGCTTTATTGATTCTTGCTCTTTTACACGATCGTTGTCTTCCAGCTGCCTGATTCTGGCCTTTAAAGCCTGGTTTTCTTTTACAGTTTGGTCAAACTGGTTTTGTAGATGCGTGAATTTCTTTTGCATTATTTCCAACTTTTCCTCCCAGAAGGCTTCCATCTTTTTGGTCATTTCTGATTCAAATTCTTCATAGGTTTGTGGAGAGTTTCCATTTCCTTTGGAAGGTTTTGGAGCATTTTCTTTTATATTATCTTCTGTCTGCTCTGTATTTTGTATTTTGGCTCCATAGAATGTGTCCAAAGTCGCCCCTTTCTTCTTATTTTTCTTGGTATTTTGGGGCTTCTGTGGTTCTGTGGAGTTTGCCATTTCTGAATGTGGAGGATTAGTTTTTCTTGTCTCTGTCTGGTGTTCAGAGGCTTTAGTCCTGGGCAGATGGTTCTATGAGCTTTCCCTGGGTTAAACTGAATATGCCTCACTGGAACTGGAATGGAAGTTTCGGACCACGAGGTCACACTCTCCCCCCGGCTCGCTTTCCGGAAGTTGCCTTCAGAATCGCTGGCCGTGAGGCTGTTTTGTCAGCCTGCGGGGGGATGGGCTGCAGCTAGCCCAAGCTCTAGGGCAAGGACTTTCACTGAGACTTGGATAGCAGGATCCAGCCCGTGAGGCTGTCTTGCCCGCCCTGAGGGTTGCTGTTGTTTCGACCAGCTCTCTGCAGTGGAAGCCCCAGGCAGTAACTTTCACCGGGACTGTAGAAGGCCCTGAGGGTTCTGCTTTCTGAGCCCGGCCCGGCTGCGGCTTCCGGGAGCCTTGGACTCTGCGCTCCTACCCCTGAGGTCCAAGTGATCTCTGGTTCTGGCTTTTAAGGGGAGCCATACCTTTTGATCCGGGTCCAGGTCCAGGAGGAGGGTTCCCAGGGTCTGTGCTGTTGATCGTTTTGAATTTCGGCGCCTTAGGAGTTTATCGTTTGAGATCGGTCGGGAAGGGTTTTCAGGAGATCTGAGCTTTAGCTTTCTCTAAGCCGCCATCTTAACCGGAAGTCCCCAATTGTGTTTTAATTAGAAATTTGATCAGAGAAATCAACACTTCAATAAATATTCAATGTAGGTCTATAATTTGCCCAATTGTTTTGCCCTGGATGACAAAAATGAGCAATATAGTCATACTAAATTTAGGGAATTTCATAAATGGATTTAGCCTTAGTACTGTTGTTCTTTTATAGATGGATGAAGTAAGACTCAAATAGATTGAAAGGTTTATGTAATATGATATGAAGAATAAATATTAGTGCTTGACTTAGGACCTGGAAAATTTATCCTCTTAAGGAATTTATTATTATGAAATTGGAAACCTAAGTTGCATATTTGAAACTACTGAGTGGAAACCAGAAGTAAAATACAAGACAACTTTGAGACCCTGGGACTCTGTCTAAGCCAACAGATGAGCACCTTATACCCACCCTTTAGTCCCAAGGCCTGAGACCAGCATTCAGGGAGTCCATGAAGTCCATAGTGCTTGACATTTTAAGGATGAATAGAAACACCTAGGCACAGGGCAAATTGGCTTACATTGCTCTAAGTCCTGCAAGCCATCAGTAAAGGAAACTAAATCAACAGTTTTTAGAACTCCCAGCCACAGGCATAAAAAGACTAGGGAAATGAGCAAACAGCAAAGGAAACACTTAATCATAGAAAATTTCTATGGGGACAAAAAAGATCAAGGGCCAGCCTCATAAGGGAACCACAGTGAGATCAAAGCAGCCACATGCAAAACATCAAAGAAACATGGGAACTGGTCTGAAGCACTGGTAGACATCAAAAAGGAATTTAAAAATCAAATAAGTGAGTTGGAAGGAAAATGGGGGAAAGAAATGAAAATAATGTCAAAAGAAAATAGCTTAAAAGCAAAATTGGTCAAATGGAAAAAAGAAGCATAGAAACCAAATGAAGAAAAGAGTTAATTAAAGATCAGAATATAACTTCTGGAAAAAAAATAGATTAAAAAAAGAAGAAGAAAAGAGTTCCTTTAAAAATTTGAATTTACCAAATGGGAAAAAAAAAGATCAAAAGAATGAAATATCAAAATTATCAAGGGAACTAATGAAAAAAAGTGTGAAGAATGGTGGTAATGGGACCAGATCTTAAGCTATATTATAATGCAATAATCATAAAAACAGTCTGGTACTGGCTAAAAAACAGAATGATGGATATATGGAAGATATTAAGGATAAATGACCTAAATAATTATGTGTTTGAGAAACTCAAAGATCCCAGCTTTTGGTATAAGTACTCAATATTTGATGAATGCTGTTTTGAAAAATTGGAAAACAGTGGTAGGTATAGATCAATATCTCATGCCCTATACCAGCATTGGTGAAGTATTGGCATATGTGCCTGGCCAGTACAAAAGGAGCTGCTCTATTCTCCCTCTTCTCAGCATCAGAGGACAATTTTTTTCATGCCCAAACCCTCTGACCAGCTGTCCAAAGTGAGCACTGCCTTCCTCCACTCTCCAGAGTAATACAGGGATTATAAGCCACTTGAAATTACAGTCTGGGCACACAAAGTTGAAAACTTTTGCCATTGCTTCTCTTTACCAACATTATGACAAAATGTGTATAAGATTTAGACATAAGAGGTTATATTGTAAAAAAAAAAATTAGGAGGAAATAAACTAGTTTAACTCTTAGATATCTGGAAAAGGGAAAATTTTATGGCCAAACAAAATATAGAAAACATTATAAAATGTAAAATTAATAATTTTCATTATATTAGATTTATAAAAGTTTTGTACAAACAAAACCAATGAAGCCAAGACTATAGGGGAAACAACAGATGGAGAAAAATGATAATATATTTCTCTGATAAAGGTTTCATTTCTCACATATATAAAGAACTAAATCAAAATTAAAAAAAAATAGTCATTCCCCAACTGACAAATGGTCAAATGGTATGAAAAGGCAGTTTTCATATGAAGAAATAAAGCTATCCATAATCAGATGAAAAATTTTCCAAAATATCTCCTGATTAGAGAAATGCAAATTAAAACAATTCTAAGGTGTAAAGATTAAAATTTAGGGATTGGGGAGACTGAGGCAGAGAGAAACTAGTTTCTCTCTGCAAGGAGTATCATATTTTTTAGAGGTTTATTAAGGATTAACGATTAAAGAAAATACAGGATAGGAAAACTTGCATAGGCCAGAGGACTAGAGAAGACCTCACCTACATTATGGAAAGAGCCACGTCTGCTCCAAAACAGAAGTCCAAAAAGAAAAAAGAGACCTCAAAAGCCTTTGCAATCAGCTTAAGTACCGTCTCGATCTTGCCTACCTCAGAATTCCATGAGATTACAAAGCATTTTGGGGAAGTGGAACAAGGACTTGTGGGGATTGAAGTCCAGAGTTCAAATCTCAATTTTACATACCCCCATTTGATCCTCTGGGAAGAAGTCCTTCCCCAAAGGATCATAAAAACATAATCAATTTAAAGATTACAATAATATGAGGATAAGAGAAAAAAAGAACCAAAACCAAAAATTGCTGAACACATTGACAAAGAGCCAGTTAGGGGGCAGTCCCCTTTGGCATGAAAGTATACATACAAATAAATGTTCAATCAACCACACCCAAAGTTCATTTTTGTGCAGCTTGTGGTCTGGAGGCTTCTTCATGGTGGTTTCTCCAACAGTTCAGTTCTGGATTCAGAGAGGTAGCATCTTCTTTACCTAAAATTCTTCTCAAAAGGAATTTAAACTTTGAAATTTAAATAATGATATTTTTACATTCCGCCTTTAAGAGGGTGATTTAAAAAAAGGATCACTTATGGATGCATGGCTGAGGTATGAGGTATATGAATCAATTGGCAAGAGATATTAAAAAGACATCAGAAAAATCCAAAGAAAAAAAGAAAAAACTCTGGATGAAAATATAGACTATCAAAGTCTTATGTGTAAAGATTCCAAGTAAAGAAAAATAAATCTATAACAGGTCCTTGTATCAGGGTCCAATTAAAATGATCAAAGCAATGATGCATTTACCCAGTCAGTAGCCAGAACTACAGAAAGGTAGCACACTATGGAAGGCAGAAAAGGGGACCAGATTATAGAAGCCAAGTAGGAGCCAAGTTTTGGGGATACTCCTCTGTGAGTATCTTCAGAGTGAGTGTGGACACAAGGAAGGCCTATGTCTAGCAATGATAAACACAGTAACCTCAAGTCTTCACACTAGGTTCAAGACCTTTGTATTGGCCTAGAAGTGTATCAATCTATCCTGGATTGGCTTTTCTTTGGCTCTGTGCAATGGCTCTTTTGTGTATATCTTGTCCTGGAATCAGACAGAATCATTAAGCAAAGTCCCATAATTTATTTAAATAATTAGTGGCATCATTTTTATAGTCACAAGCTTTTGGGGCATGAATTGACAAATGTATTTCAAACTTGTAGTACTGAAAAATCAAAACCTTAATGCTGGTGACATGTGCTTTAAATATAAAAAGGAGAAAAAAACTGAAACAGTATATTGCACATGCAAGAAAAATATAATAATAAAAGAGCTTTAAAAAATTCAAAAATGTAGGTTATAATCATTGACACTCTGTGTCAGCTAAGAAAATATAGAATACAAGACTTTCTCACCAAAAATTAGATCCATTTCCTCTTTGTATCTGGCCATGATCACTGTGAGTAGAAGGCAAATGAATTGAGAGAGGTAACCTTTTTTTTCATTTTTAAAAATACAGTAGTACAAATATGTAGTTATCAAAATCCCCAAATTCTCAATAGCCCAATTACTTACAATAGCAAACAAACACACTTTCATATTTCACATAAGTTGATGTATGGCATTTAAAAGCCTATGAACTGATAGATATTTGTCACATTTTTTTACAAATGTAGCAAATCTTTCAACCTTGGTAATAAACATATTTTTTAAACAAAGTAAAGCTCATCTTGGGTTAAGAACATAATCAAGAAATCTATATATCATTCTGGTGCAAGTAAAGTAGTGAGCTGAAGAGTATAAATAAAGGGGTGCTCCTTTTTCTTGGAGGCTTTTTAGGGGTACAAATGCCCTGAGATTAACTGCCCCAACTTCCATTCACATATTTAGAAATGCGGGAAGGTTGGGGGTTATAAAATGTATTTCACTTCAGGTACTAGAATGGGCCTTACCTCATGGTAGGGGCAGGCAAAAATAACCAGATTGTTAAAAAAAAATCCAAAAATCATATTTAAAAACCCTTAAAATCAGTTGAGATATTTAGCATATTAAAATTTCCAAAGATTGTTATAGCAATTGTAACCAGTTCTGAAGTCCATCTATCCTCGGCAAAATAGAAAAAAGCTTTTTTTTTCTTTTTTTTTTAATATGGGCTTAATTACAATACTATTTGTTCAGCACAGTTATAGGGGAAAAAAAAACAACAGAATTTTAAAACTCAGTACATTCAAAATAAATTCAATCTACCTTCAGTGTAAGAGAATAATATTGAATCCAGTAACATATGAATTTAACATCACAAAGTTAAACCTTAAACAAAACAATCAGGAAAAATGCAATAGAGTACAGAGATTTTTATAAACCATTGGAGTCTGAAATGCCTTAAAATTTCCAGTCTTTAAGTTCCTTGGGTTTTTATCCATTTAAATGTCTAAATTGTCCGAAGGCAGAGTAGTAAGGGCTAGGCAATGGAGTTTAAGGGATCTGCTCAGGGCCCCACAGTTGGGAAGTATCTGAGGCCAGATTTTAACCCAGATCCGCATGTCTTTAGGCCTGGCTATTAGTTTGCTGAGCCACCCATTTGCCTCCCCAAAGTTAAAGTTGAATCTTTGGGCTGAGTCTGCTCCCTGACAGGCAGGTGAAGTCAATGAAATTAGCAAAAGAGTCAAAAGGTATCCTTTTAAACAGCCCATTGCTATGAAGTTTCTGTTTGAAAAAATCTGTTTCTTCTCTGCTATGAACCCACTGTGGTCAATACCCCATCCACGTGGAGGCTTAGCCTAAGGGAAAATTACCCGTTCTCCTTTCCCTCTTGTCTCTCCCCTATGCCCACATGGCCAATACTGTTACCAGCTGGTCGCAATGAGTCCTGAGCGATCTGCTCCAAGGGGCTGGGGTCAAGCTCATGGGTCTGGGGCACAGAAACAGGCAGGCAGGGCCCGGAGATCGGGTACCAGGCTATTGCAATCTTGGTTGAATCAGGTGGGCCAGGTGAGCAAGAGAAAGACCGCTGGGCCGGGGCAGCCGGGGTGGGGCTGGGAGAAGCGGCTGTCCGAAGAGGATGGCAGCTGCAGGCAGGCAGGAGCTGATCAACAGCTTTGCAAGGGTAAAAAAAAGGCAAGCAGGGCCGGGAGCTTGGGCACCAGGTGAGAGGCTGCAGAAGCAGGAGCAACTTATATCTATCAGATTGGTCAATATGACAGTAAAGAAAAATGATAAATGTTGGAGATGTGGCAAAACTTGGGTATTAATGAATATTAATAATAAATAATTTGAACCAGGAAAACATTATAGTCAATAACAGCAATATTGTGCAATATACAACTGTGATAGATTTAGATATTATAGGTGATACAATGATCCAAGAAAATTCTGAGGAAATAATGATAAAGAACGCTATCTACTTCCAGAGAAAGGTTCCTTGGAATCAGAATGTGGATAGAAGAATACAATTTTTAATTGTTTATTTGGGTTTTATGATTTGAGGTTTTAGTTTTATAAGATTAGTAACTTACAAAAATGAACAAATATGGAAATATGTTTTACTTGATAATACATGTATGACCCAGATCAAATCAGCTATCAACATTGGGAGGGGAAAGGGAAAGGAGAAGGGAGGTGAATTCTATTATATAACAAGAAAATTCATGTGGAAATTTGTTATTATATGTAATTTGTAAAAAAACAGGAAAATTAAATTTAAAAGAGAAACTAATGGGATGTGATATAAAGCATATAGTGATAAAATATGTTAAATTTCTTCAATAATTCAGAATGTGGAGAGCTCATTATAGACAAGTTCATGAAGGATTCATAGATATTGTATGATGAGATAGATCATAAAGAATGAGTAGAATTTGGTTCACTAGAGAGGAATATTACTCTCCATGAATATTATACTTAATAGAAGAAAGTCACTATGCCTGACCTAAGGCTAAAGCTAAATGATAAATATTAATGCAAAGTGGTGTTTTTAATCTGAGAAATCCTATTGAGGTATGTTATAATGATGTCAATAATTGTATTATGACTATGGAAGTTTATGGACTATCCTATACAAAGATAAAATAGATTAGGAAGGAAGGAGATCTCATATTGCATGTAACACTGGTAGTCAATAATGACAATAGTAATAATAATGATGATGATAACAATACCTACATTTTAAGCACACTGTTTTGCAAAATGTTCTATCTGTCACTTTTCAGCCTCAGAACTCTTTGTTTGCTCTTATGATCTCCATATTACTGATATGGAAGCTGAGGGTGAGAGAAACTAAAATATTTTCTCAGAGTTACAGCTAGTAAGTAGTAAGACTCAAACTTAGCTTTTCCTGATTCCAAGTCCAGTGCTCATGTGAGTAGATGCATGTACTAGAAAGGAGAAGTATGGTAGCAAAGAGAAAGGATATAAATAATAATGATAAGTAATATTAATAAAGTGATTACTTTGTGCTAGATATTATGCTAAATGTTCTACAATAATTATTTTATTTGAGCTTCACAAACCTCAAAGGTAAATGCTATAATTATCTCTATTCTATAGATGAGAAAACTAAGACAAATTAAGGTTGTGACTTGTCCAAGGTCATGCAGCTAATACATGTCATAGTTGGGATTTGAACTGAGGTCTTTCTCACTCCAAGCCTAAGGGGAGCTCTATCCATTATGCCAAAACTAAAAGGACATTGTGGCAAACTACTACTCTTCCTTATCTCACAAAGTAGAAGGAAATGAGTGATAACTTTTAAGGGGAAAAAATAGTCATGGAATGACTATGATATAGTAGTCTTGATGGCAATGGTGGAATTTAATTATCTAGACATATTCAAGAAGAATGACAATATTTAAAATGGGAGTCTTTAGCTTAAGGTATAAAAATCTATTTGTTAATATTTTTTAAAACTACTTTAATGTTATTAGTTTATTTTGTAACCCAATTATTTTATTTTTATATAAAAAAGTTATTCCGCCAAGGGATTTATATACTTCCCTAAGATAGCAAAAAAAAAAGTTCATGACATTAAAAAATGTTAACAAGTAAGAATGGAAATTATAATGAGATAAACACAGGAGAAGTAATGTGATACTCTTGAAAAAATACTGTTTCTACCATCAAAGTATCTGGCTTCAAATTTCTCCTCTGACTTTTTATCTGTTTACAAGCCACATAAATTCTCATTCTGAAACTATAAAATGGGATGGGATATAAGGCTGTAATTTAAACAGATGATCCCAGAGAACCTTTCTAGCTCTAGATTTTTTTGATCCATTGAAATATTTGCAGTGAGAGTTTGTGAGTTGAAGAAGGCTCTTTTAACTATTTCCTCTTGAAGAAAAAGTCAAGAATAGACCAATATATCTCTATTCACTTGGACTAGCTCAGTGAATGAACTTTTGTTTTTAAATATACATTATAAATATATATATGCACATATATGCAGTCTGTATGTCCATATAATTTTTCATGATTCTTTTCTGACATTTTGTAATCCATATGCTTTCCATTCCTCCCACTCCAATCCTGTCACCAAGACAGCAGGTGATATGATATAGCTAGTAAATTTGTTATCAAATGATACATGTTTCCATGTTTGCTCATGTTATGAAATGACACATTTCACTTACACAGAGAAAACAATCATGGTAGAAATAAAGTACAGAAGGATACGCTTCAATCTGAATTCAAACTACATCAGTTCTTCCTGTGACAGTGGATACAGTGGACAACCTTTTTCATGAGTCTCTTCAGATTGTCCTGCATCCTTGCATTGCTGATAATGGTGAAGTCATTCACAGTTAATCATAGAACATGATTGCTGTGACTTTGTACAAGGAAGTGGACTGAATACTATATACTTCTCCCATCTCTTTCTTCAGAAAGGGGAGGAAAATCCAAAGACTCCAGGCAGGAGACCACTCTGAAGTTATTTATTTTAGTGTCTAGGGGAAAAGTCCCATTTCATCACTACCCTTTGTTTTTGTCTAAAATGCTAAGGCAGACAAAAATGCAAATTACAAGTAAATCCATAAAATACTCTGAACCCTTAAACAATCTATTGAATATCAAGCAGACAGGCTGATTTCCCAACTAGTTGAATCTGATGTTCTTAATCTTCTCTAGGGTTCCCCTATCTTCAAATATTCTGTTACAAACAAAGAAAGAACAACAGTGACAACAAAAATATCTCAAATCAGGATGCATTTCAAATATTCTTTTTCTATAAACCATTTTTAAAGCTCTAAAAATATTCAAGACAAAAAATAGCAAAGAAACCTTTAGGGGTGAACCTTGACACTTGTTATCTGGGGAAAGAAAAAAAAATAGAAGCAGAGAGTAAAGAAGATTCACCATTGTTTCAGTGGTCTCTCTTAGAAGCTATAATTAGGTCAGTCTAACCTGAATTCTTTTAATAGACTGAAGCCAGAGAAAGGAAAAATAAGTCCAAGCATAGTAACACTGAGAGACAGTCTCCTGGAAAACTGTCTTCTCTCTGCCATGGCTACTGCCTCTGCTGTTGTCTCATGTCCTATCCTGTCTCCAAATATTCTTCCCACTTTTCTGTCTCACTCCAAAGAAATTTCTTAAACTATTAAGCTGTATCTGAAATGAAAAACAATACCCTTGTTGTCTAATACTGCTCTGAGTCCTTCCTTCCTCAGTGGGAAAGTATAATTCCTAATATCTTTATGAGTTTAGGTTCCTTCCAATATCAGTCAATCTAAGTTTATCCAGATAAACTTCTTTGGAATTAAAACAGGATACTGTTGAAAAAGGTGGCTCTCTATACAGAGGGAATTTAGTAACCAGAACAGATTTTTAAAATATATAAGGATATAACAATTCTGGAGAGCAATATGGAACCATGCCATGAAGGCCATAAAACTATGTGTCAACCCAGGACCTCCCAACCCTGGACCTGGCTCTCAATCCTCTGAGTCACCTAGATGCCCCTATAAAATTATTTCTAGTAGTTCTTTTTGTGCTGTCAAAGGATTGGAAACTTAAGGGATATCTATCACTTAGGAAGTGACTGAAAATTTTGTTTCATATGATTTTAATGGAAAATGTTGTGCCATAAGAAAATGATGAAGAGGGCAGAATGATCACACAAAAAAATCTCACAAATAAATCTATCAAGAATTATATGAATTGAATCAAAGTGAACTGAGCAGAACCAGGAGGACATTGTACAAAGTAATATATGACAATTAACTGTGAATGAATTAACTATTATAAGCAATGCAACAACCCAGAGCAACTCCAAAGTACTCATGATGAAAAACCCTTTTCATCACCATGCAAGGAAGTGATGGAGTTTGAATGCAGATTGAATCATACCATTCTTAACTTTATTTCCTTCATTATTTTATGTGAATTAGCTATATATGCCTATTTCACAACATGATTAACATGCAAATATGCAATATATAATAACAGATATACAACTTATATAATATTATCTCACCTTTCAGGGAAGGGGATGAAATGGGAGGGAAGAAGAAATGGATCATGGGTCATAAAATGTCAGATGATTATTAAACATTGTATCAATATATAATCTGGAAAATTTAAGAAACATGACAACAAAAAGTTAAAATTAAAAAGACATAAAAGGAGACAAAGACAAGCATCTGAGTATAAATACCAAAATAAAAATATGCTATTAAAAAAAAGACTAAAGAAGACATGGACTATTGTTCAAGATGTATAGGTCAATGACAATGGATGACTAAGATAATGTCTAACTATTCAACTTTAGTTTTATCTATCAAGAATAATAATTTTCATAAAAAAGTTGGATAGAATTGAGTGAAAAGGAAATAAAACAAAACAAAAGGGAAATTAAAAGAAATTACTCTCTAGGAGTTAAAACTATCTGCATTTCATCAGACTAAATCATGATGCCTTGTAAGAACTGGAAGTTAAGACTACTATGAATAAGGTGATTTTTGAAAAATTATGGAAAATTGAAGTTGTGACAAGATTGGAGATGAGAAAATGCTGTAAATTTTGTAAACAAAGAAGATATATAGATATAATACTATATATCAATACATCTGATAGGACAGCCTATAAAAGGATAATTTGGGAACATTTAAAAAGGAAGTGATGGCCATAAGTAGCAGCAAATATAAATGATACATTTAATTCCTTTTTAAAAATTAACAAAGCTATTAGATTTTAACCCAACATTAGGTAGTCTGCCAAGAGGTCTTGAATAAAAAGGGACAGTTTTAGAGATGACCAAACTGAACTCCAAAGAGATGAAGAATTTCTCTCCTCTTATGATTTTTGTGATATAATCCAATGCTTTACTGATTTCATTTAAAAAAATTACCTTATTAAATATAATTTAGATTGCTATTTTTGCAAGTGTACTAGGCTTTTATAATTAAAGAGCAAATAATATGAAATCGAGGATTATATTTTGAAATGCTCTATAGATATTTCCTCTCTTAACCTACCACCATGCCAAACATTGTGGTAGAATAGAGGTCACTTGGTAACTGCTACTTGAAGCAGCATTCCAGCTTTAAGTACTATAAAATACAAGAATAACAATGACTGTATCTAGAATTCTGTTTTTGAAGGGTTTTGACACCAGAGATGACAGAATGAATGTTGTAGAAAGAACACTATATTAAGTATGAGAAGATCTGGCTTTGAATGTTGACTTTATCTCTAATGAATTAAGTGACCTTCCTCTGTCTAGAGGAAGACTGGTCTTCCTCTATCAAATGAAATTTAAAGTTAGAGTATCAAAGTTCTTTGTTATGATTCTTTTTCTAATTTTATCAAGCAAGAAATATAAGACCTCAATATAGATCTTTCTCCTATTAACCAATATTAATATGTACTTTTTAAACACTATCACCTTCTATATTAAAATAACTTCATTCATTTATAATTTTGTCAATTATACATAGGTCTGGATGAGTGTGAATCAATGAATCCTGTGAAATGATCACATCATTTGAATTTAAGCTATATATTTCTATTCAGTTGGAATCTATTGCCATAATTTCATATAACAATAAATTCTGAATAGTGAGAATTAAAATACTTGTGAATATATCACTGTGGTTCATTATTGGTATTAATTGAGACCCAGTAATACTAAATTGCCCCTTAAATCTGTCATTAATGAAGAAGATAACTTATGGAATAGCCTCAAATTTAATTACCATCTCCTTCTATTTCTACCATTTTCAAAAGTAATATTTAGAAAACATGAAGGAGAGTCTATTTTCCTTCTTAAAATAATTTCAAATAATGAACATTTTAAAAATCTGCATCTTTTGCTTTTTTTCCCATTTTGCTCACAACACTTGATAAATCACAGGAACACGAGAAACTAATTCGGCTTACAATCTCTTTTTTATTAGGTTTTTAATCTGGCCTTTAATAAAATGTTCAAACTCACTCTGGGAAAATTACAAAATGGTGAGAAATTCAACATTTAGTATATTTTCTCTGCTCTAAAATAATGTGCTATTTTTATTGGTTTATAAGTTATATTAATTTCAGTCTAACAGAAAGCACAATACTCTAGTCAATTTATATTACATAAACTTATAACTCATTAATGTATTCAGGTTCTCTATCTGGGTATTAGACTTACCTTTTCAGTAATATTTTCAAGGATTATTATTTCATAGATTTTAAAACACATTTGGGAATCTCATGTTAGATATGATATCTTCATAGAGTTTCAATTAGTAACAACAGTGTGTGGGGAAGCTGGCACAAAATATTCACAAAACTCATTCTTAATTCAGTTAAGCAGGATAGGGTGGCAGAAACATTCTGGGATATTTGCTAACTGGAAGGAGAATCGGCAACAGATAAAGGAACAACTCTACTAGAATGCAATCAATAGGGGTAGGGTAGTGGGATTGAGAAACCAACTGAGAGTTTCTCAATTAGATTAATAATACTTACTAACTGGACAGTATTTCAACTGTTCCCATGCTTCTGATGATCTAAAAATGATATTAATAACCCTCTAATTTCTGGCATCCTGGCAGAGGGCCACATTTGACCTATTCTAGTTATACCTATATGGCTCTACTTCTAATGTGCCATATTTTCAAACTCACACTATGGTGGTTTAAAAAAAAATTAGTAATTTCAATGAGGGAATAATGACAAAATTGTTTTCTGGGAATACTACCATTAGGACTAGTCGATGCAAAAAGATAAGATAAGGATGTTTCACCTTTCTGCCCTGTTAGTATTTATTTTCTTCATCTACTCTTGATTCATCCCCTAAATATCTTTTTTTGTTTGTTTTACAGTCCTTAAAAGTCTCTGACTCCAAGTAGTTAACTAGTCTACCAAAAATATATAAAGTATTATCTCACAAGGCATAAAATATGCTGTAATTACTTTTTTAATAGAGGTCTTAGAGACAAGGCAGCTTTCAAAATCCAAAAGTCAATAGATGTGTGTCTATACACATATGTTTATGTACATGTGCTTTTACATATATATACACGCATACATATAACAGTGGAATTGTAATTGCTACATTTGGAATTTTGGGAATGAAGAACCTCTTTTCAGAATTCTGGCATGTTGCAAAGACAATTCGATTTGGGATCAGAGGACTTAGCTTTGAATATGGCATCTACAACTTATTGCTTGTGTGCCCATGGAAGAAGCATT
This sequence comes from Monodelphis domestica, assembly GCF_027887165.1. Taxonomy (NCBI): domain Eukaryota; kingdom Metazoa; phylum Chordata; class Mammalia; order Didelphimorphia; family Didelphidae; genus Monodelphis; species Monodelphis domestica. Next base: position 669,250,685 of record NC_077227.1, on the reverse strand, counting down.
TCATTTCTTTTATTTGCAAAGTGAAAGGATTTGATTAGATGAGTATTCTTTTCTCCTAGCTCTAAATCCTGTGACCCTCTTCATCCCCATCCAAGAGGTCATTTTTGATCAAGTTAGCCCTGGCTTGCAAGAATGATTTTGAAATCATTTTGTATTTCTTTCCTTTTCCTAATGGATAAATATTGTAGAGAGGTCTATTTTCTGTACTGAAATGCTAATAGCATGCTATAGGAGATTAAGGCACTGGTTAATGAATTGGAGGCATTGGTTTCAAATTCTACTTCTGATACTGCGAATCAACTTAATGACCAAGGAAATTCATTTCAAGCCTTTGGTACTTATTTTGTTAATCTGAAAAATTAGATAATTAGATGACCACTGCTGTCTGCAGCTCCAAAGCTTATCACCTTTTCATCTCATATCATAAAGGTCACATCATAAGTGAAATGAAAAGAACTATTAAGCAAATAGCCTCACTGTTCAAGCTTCAGTTTCCTCCATTGTAAAATAAGGAGCTCAGACTAAATGGCTTCAGAGTTAGCTTTAAAACTGTGATTCACTATAAAGTATTGAGTTTCTGACTTTATTTTTCACCCTGTCTGAAGTACCCAGGTTAGTCAGAAAAGAGAGCCTCTATGCTGAACTAAGAATGAATTACCAGATTCCTTCTAAAACAAAACACAAAAAATAGAAATAATTTATTCATTTTTATACTTGTAAGGCAAAGTCAAAAGGTAAAAAAAAAACCAACACAGTTACTTATTGCATTTTAGAGAGGAAAAAATAGACACACTATTCATAACATATGGACTTTGCATGAACAGGATGTGAATGTACTAACAATTTTTTTTTACTAAGTACATGGCAGCTGTCAAAAGGAGAAGAAAAGTGGCTTTTTTCCTTATTAGTTACAAATTTTAGAAAGAATGGTAAAAATTGTTAATGTGTGATTTACTTTAACAGAGCTAAATTCTAAAAAATAGAGTCAAGTGGGAGAGTACAGTACATCCTCCTCAAACATGAAAAACATTTCTTGGTGACAGACAATCATGGTTTATTAGGAGGGGAAAATGCTCATAACAACACATACAAGCAGTGATGACTGAACTGAGTATGCAAATGAACATAAACTCAGAAATATTGGTCTTGAAACTTGGGGTTGGCTTTAAAAATGATAAGGCTCTATACAGATTTCTAGTTTAATTTATTTAATCCACTCTTCCAAATATCTTACACCTTAAAGAAATACAGACTCAGGGCATGATAGAGGGAAGAAAAGGTGTGAGACAGTCTAGTTGTAATTAAAGAATATTTTAAAGCTACAATCTTGTTATTATAATAAACTTTTAGTCTCTTCCTAAAAAGTAGTTAATATCTACAATTCCTTGATGAACATTTCCACTTGGATGCTCTAAAAATATTTCTGATTTTATAAAATTAAAAATTGAACCCAATTTGGTCCTACTAAAAGGGCCTTCTCTTTCTTACTTCCTTATATTAGTAAATGATATATATATGTATATATATATATATCCTTCTGCCACAACCTCAGAATTATAATATTTGGTACTTCCTCCTCTCCCATTCCTATAATCCATCAGCCCCTGAAATTTATATTTTTACTCATTGATTCATTTATTTAGAGATTTATTTATTGAAAATATATTTATATCAATCATACACTAAAAAATTATTATTCTCCTCATCTTCCTAGACTCTTTGGCTTTCTAGCCAGGGTATCTTCAGTCATTTTTATATCATGCTTCCATGCTTAAAGAGCATCTTCACTTACCTCTTTAACATCAAGCTCTACTCCTATGATGATAGGCACTGACAAACATAAATAGCTTAACTTTTCTGGAACCTCAGTTTCCTCTACTGTAAAATAAGGAGATTATACTAGATGTCTTTGGAGGCAGTTCTACATCTTAGATTTCCATGCAGTATGGATCTGCTGACTATACTAATTACCCACTCTAAAGAATAGAAGGCCAAGTGTCTAGTAAGAAAAGCATAAGCTTTTACCATGTTTGAAGTAAAATACCTCCATCCTGCAGAATGTTAGGTGTTATTCATTATAGAGTAACATGTCATAAGCTTTACTTTCCCTGGTGTCATCATGAATAACAACATGGGAGTGCCAGCTTGACCATGGGCTTTCCTAGTGAATGGAAAGAGCCAGTGAAATGTTGCTGTTGCCTGGCATTTGAAATCAAATGGGCAAGGAGTATTATTAAACCCAGACAGGAAGCATGCTGGGCTCTCTTGGCTTCCAGGTATGGGCTGATTGGTTCTCAAAGCTATCCACTTCCCCCACATTATCTTGGGTGCTTGATCCCTACAGGGGCAGAATCTTAGCCAGCCAAATGAAGAATAAATTCTAGATAGGCTGATTTCTTTCTTCTCTCTCTCTCTCTCTCTCTCTCTCTCTCTCTCTCTCTCTCTCTCTCTCTCTCTCTCTCTCTCTCTCTCCATATTTATAACCAAAACTGAGTTTCCAGACAACCTTTTAATTGTTACAACCTTATTTTGTCCAGACCTTCAAAACAATTCTGGGCAATCACTATATCATGTCATTAGTGGAGTACACTCCTAATATCTCCTTTTGGTGTTGTCTTAATCCACCATAATGTGAGTTATTTGAGGGCAAAGACTTTTGTTTGCTCATATTTGTATATGTAGTGCTTAGAATAGTACTTGTATATAGAAGTTGCTTAATCAGTGTTTTATTATATATATATATATATATATATATATATATATATATATATATATATATATATATATATAGTTTTCTACCTTTCATCTATCCATTTCTACTAGATCCTGAAGATTGATTCAAGGAAATTATTAAATAGTATCTCCTCTCAAGGAGCATATAGGCTAAGAGAGGTAATAATACACACACACACACACACACACACACACACACACACATATATATATATGTATATATATATATATATATAATTTGAGAAGATACTAATAGCTAGGGTAAATCAAGGAAGTGTCATGTAGAAAGCTGCACTTGGGATGAACCTTGAAGGAGGATAGGAATTGTAAAAGGAAGGAATAAGGAGAAAGTACATTATAGTTATATAAATAGCATTAATAAAAGCAAGGAGTTTGGGGATAGAAGGTCAAGAATAAAGAAGAGTTTTACTAAACTCTATTGTGTTTGTGTAGAAAAGACTCTTCTGCCCCACATTGGGAAAATTCTAAAGCCCTGGGAGGGAAGGGGGTAGTTTAAATACTATCTAAGCATCCTGAAAAATGCAGTTTAGTGTTTCAAAGAGAATTTACCCTGGAGATAGGGAGAAAAGAAAAAAAAATGGTTGTTTATATGGCTCAGAGATTGGAGAGGAATTTTACTCAGTCCTGAGAAATTTCAGAAGTAATATACATTAGTGAATAATGGGAGATTCAAAGATACATAGATTGCAAGAAGGATCAAATTCATGAAACTCTCAAAAAAGAGAATATCCAGGGTTAGAAGATGACAAAAAATATTAAGTGACATGAAGATAGCAAGACAGATAAGTACCAAGAAAAGGTTGTTGTATATATAAAATAAGAGTATGTTGTTTGTCTTGATGAGAACAATTTAAATTGAGTAACAAGGACATCAACCATAATTTCAGAGTGTAGAAGTAGAGACTCTGAGCAATAACATGTTTTCACAATGAATCTGATATGAAAAGGAGAAGAGTTATAGATTGATAATTTGAAGGGATAATAGAGTCAAGTGAGATTTGTTACTAAGTAGTAGTTCTGGTCTTATTATATCAAATATGGGAACTATAGACAGAGGGAAACTTAATCCCTAGAAGGATAGGGATCATTTGTAGGATAAGCTACTGGAGAAAAGGAAATGAAAAGAAATACAGGGAAGAAACTTCTAGGAGTGGAGTCAGGATAGTGGAGTAGTCCAGAGCAGCTTAGTGACCTCATTAAAATCCTCTCCAAGATTAAAATATTGCCACAGAATAAATACAGGAGTGAAACAACCAACAAGGAGCTGAGTGAAACAACTTTCAAGAAAAGATAAACCTAAAAAGTAGGCAAATAACAACTGGGGCACTAGAGTGAGAGGAGACAAGACATAGCAAGAAGTTATAGCAAGTATGGAAGAGCAAGCCAAGAGCAAGACATATCCCCTCACCCCACATCTTCTGTGAGAGGTTCAAGAACCTATTCCCAAGCCAACATCTAGATCCTGAGATCCTGCATGGACACATAGTGTTATAAGCCAAACCATAACCCTTGGAATCTCAAACCTGTGGAGAAGTCCAGAGCCCCAGACCAGGGAATTCTAGTCTGGGCTTAAGATAAGGATAAGTTCTATTTTGGGGGTGGTTGATAGCACTAAGTATTAAATACTATGTAATGATCTTTTTTGCCTAAAGCTCAGGGTGGAGCTCCAAGATAAGACAACCAAGGGTGTGCCTGGTTGGATCAAATACACAGCCCCTGACCTGATTAAGATCACAGTGAGGTCTTCCAGTCAAGATGGCAGCTTAGAGGCAGCAAAAGTTCAGACCTCTGAAAACCCTTCCTTACCAATCACAAACTGCATGATCCAAGGGAACGGAAATTCAAACTGAACAAGAGGACAGACCCGGGGAACCCTCCTTCTCGACTCAGATCAAAAAGGCATGCCCCCCAAAAGCCAGAATCCTAGATCACTTGAATCTAAGGGGAAGGCAGAAGGAAGGTCCCAGCACCCCCCTCCCCTCAACCCAGAGAGCTGAGCCTGCATCAGCAGTGGGAACCTCAGGGCTGGCAAAAGGGCCTCAGGAAAGGGCCTCAGGGCAGGCTATTCTGAAGGGTGCATCTTGAAAGCAACCTGAGCCAGTCTTGGGGGCACCCAACACAGATGGCAAGGAGACAGAGACTGGGGGAGCCTGTAGCCCCCTGGCTGGGTCCTTCCATCTGAGTCTCATGGGAGGTTCCTGCTTCAGGGCACATTCAGTCCAACCCAGCTGAACCTAATCCTATCAGGAGACTTCAGAACTCAGGCAGGCCAGGACCCCTCCCCCCTGAGTGTGCAGGGTCTTCTGAAAGAACAGAAAACTCAGGGCTGGCAAAGGCACTGAGGTACCTTGAGGAGAGTGCTGTGCCAGACTCAGAGCGTGGAAGTAAGGCAGCTGAGAAGCAACTGGAGGGAAATGAGAGCAGTAACCCCCAAAATGCCGGCAGGCAGGGGAGGGCAGACCTGGGCTTCCCCAGGAAGACAGAGCAACTGCAGATAATGGACAATTTGCCTGGGGCTAAAGCCTCAGACCATCAGACAGATACACTAAGAGCCAGTCCTACTCACTCACATAGAGATGGCAAACAGTACAGAAGTACAAAAGCCTCCAAACACCAAGAAAAGCAAGAAGAAGGGGGTGACTTTGGACACATTTTATGGAGCAAAAATACAAAATACAGAGGTGATAGAATAGGAAACACAAGCAAATGCTCTGAAACCCTTCAAAGGAAATGGAAACTCTCCATAAACCCTTGAAGAATTAAAATTGGACATGATCAAAAAGATGGAAGTCTTCTGGCAGGAAAAGTGGGAAATAATGCAAAAGTAACTCAACAATATGAAGCATGAAAAAACACAACTACAGAAAAAGTTTAACCAAACTGAAAAGGAAAATCAGGTTTTAAATGTCATAATTAGGCAACTGGAAGACAACGATCTTGCAAAAGAGCAAGAATTAATAAAGCAAAGCCAAAAGACCAAGAAATTAGAAGAGAACATAAAATATCTCACTGACAAGGTGATAGACCTGGAAAAGAGAGGAAGGAGAGACAATCTGAGAATAATTGGTCTACCAGAAAAGCCAGAAATAAATAGTAATCTTCACATTATAATACAAGATATCATCAAAGAAAACTGCCCAGAGATTCTAGAACAAGGGGGCAATACAGGCATTGAAAGAGTTCACAGAACACCCTCTACCCTAAATCCCCCAAAAACAACCCCCAGGAATTTAATTGCCAAATTCCAAAGCTTTCAAGCAAAAGAAAAAATCTTACAGGAAGCCAGAAAAAGACAATTTAGATATAAAGGAATGCCAATCAGGATCACACAAGACCTTGAAAGTTCCACTCTGAATGACTGTAAGGCATGGAACATGATTTTCAGAAAGGCAAGAGAGCTGGGTCCTCGACATGGATATCAAGAATCAGCTTCCATGAAAACTGACTATATACTGCCAGGGTAAAGTATGGGCATTCAACAAAATAGAATATTTCCAATTTTTGCAAAGAAAAGACAAGAGTTCTGTGGAAGATTTGATATCAAAAAACAAAGAGCATTGAATACCTGAAAAGGTAAATATAAAGGAAAGGGAAAAGGAGAAAAAGGTTATTTTTATCTTTTATTCAAACTCTCTTCTATAAGGACTACATTTATATCAATTTATATATATATATATATTAATATGTGGGGGAAATATAATGTGTAACTCTCAAAAATTATATGCATCATTAGAGTTGTAAGAAGAATCACGCATAGGGAACGTTTGGGGCATCAAGATGATATGGAGAAAGGGGGGATAGAAAAAAAGGGAGGGGGGAATCATTGATGGTACTAAGATATACTCCAAGAAATAGGGGGGAAAACTAAATAGAATAATCTTTCTCACACAAAGATACACATGGGAAGGGGAGGGGAAGAAAACTCCTATAAGAAGGAGAGGAAGAGAGTTTTTACTTAAACCTTTGTGAACCTTAAAAATTCCCAGACCCTACTTCATAAGATTGGATTAAGACCATTCCCCATTTGGGCAGTGAACTCTACTTAGATCAGGAATGTGAGAACTCTACTTCACCATACTTAAGCATGCCTTAGGGGAAGATAAAGTTGTAAACTCTTTGCTGAACAATGAAAAGTACTTAAACCCATACTTATAGTAAGACAAAAAAGTTCTTAAGCCATGCCTATTTTTGGATATAATACAAAGGGGTGCTAAGTACCTATAAAGGTCAGGCAACTTGTGAACTTACAAGGAGCAAAGAGGTGAAAACTTACTCAGAGATTCTAGTCTACTCAGGTGTGAATAAATGAAAAGATTAGTCTTCTTAGGTGTAAACTAAGAATTGTCTGTCCTATGAAAAAATTTCTACTGTGATTGGTAGATGAGATAACTTAGGGGAGGTGACATAGGAGAAAATTCCCTTTATAAGGAGAGAAAAAGCTGAGTCTCAGGACAGTCAGAAGAATTCCTCTCTGGAGAAGGATGGCTGGCTGAAGTGGTGTCTATATTCTTGCTTGGACAGATCTAGTGGTGAGTGATTAAGGACTGACCTCTCTCTTAAGACTCAGGTCTAGGCCATGTTGGCTTAAGGCCCTTCATACTTATTCCTTTCTTACTCTTTCTATCTTTCTTTAATTCCTCATTGTATTATTAATTAAAATTCTCTATAAAACCCAGTTGACTTGGGTATATTTGAATAATTGGGAATATTTCCCTGGAGACCACCTTATATTTGATTTAAAAACAAAACACTGTAGTGAAAACATATTTCCTGTGGTCAAATTTACTCATCCACTCTTATATCTACTACAATTTAAGTGTTCCACTATTTAATCACTACTGTTTATGACAACCAACTATTTTAATTATTATACCTTACACTCAATGAAATCAACTCTGAGAGGGAAGAGCATCCAAATCAATTGGGATCATAAATTATATCTTATCCAACAGGGTAAGGGAGAAGGGAAAATCAAAGGGAGAAGGGGGTGGGAGGGAATACAAAAAGGGAGGGAAGGAGAGGGGGGAGGGAGAGGGAACAAAAATATAGGGGCTAGAAAGGGAATCATATCAAGGGAAGGGACCCGGGGGACTGATTTAAAGTAAATCACTGGCTTAAAAGGTTATAGCTAAAGAATAAAGGTCAGAATTAAGGAAAGATATCAAAATGCCAGGGAATCCACAAGTGACAATCATACTTTGAACGTGAATGGGATGAACTCACCCATATAACGTAGACAAATAGCTGATTGGATTAGAATCAAAAACCCTACCATATGTTGTCTTGAAGAAACACACATGAGGCAGGTAGACACTCATCAGGTCAGAATTAAAGGATAGAGTAAGGCCTTCTGGGCCTCAACTGATAGAAAGAAGGCAGGAGTTGCAATCATGATATCTGACAAAGCCAAAGCAAAAATAGACCTGATTAAAAGGGAAAGGGAAGGTAACTATATTTGTTAAAAGGGGCTTTAGATAATGAAGAAATATCACTAATCAACATGTATGCTCCAAATAGTATAGCACCCAAATTTCTATTGGAGAAACTAGGAGAACTGAAGGAAGAAATAGACAGTAAAACCATATTAGTGGGAGATTTGAACCAACCACTATCAAATTTAGATAAATCAAATAAAAAAATAAATAAGAAAGAGGTAAAAGAAGTGAATGAAATCTTAGGAAAATTAGAGTTAATAAGCATATGGAGAAAAATAAATAGGGACAAAAAGGAATATACGTTCTCAGCACCACATGGCACATTCACAAAGATTCACCATACACTAGGTCACAGAAACATGGCATACAAATGCAGAAAAGAAGAAATAATAAATGCAGTCTTTTCAGATCACAAGGCAATAAAATATTGATCAGTAAGGGTACATGGAAAACAAAATCAAAAATTAATTGTAATTTAAATAATAAGAAACTCCAAAATCGGTTAGAGAACAAATCATAGAAACAATTAATAATTTCACCGAGGAAAAAGACAATGGTGAGACATCATTTCAAACCTTATGGGATGCAGCCAAAGCAGTAATCAGAGGTAAATTCATATCCCTGAGTATATATATTAACAAACTAGGGATGGCAGAGATCAATGAATTGGAAATGCAAATAAAAAACTTGAAAGCAAACATATTAAAAACCCCCAGAAGAAGACCAAACTATAGATCCTAAAAATTAAGCGAGAAATTAATAAAATCAAAAGTGATAGAACTATTAAACTAATAAATAAGACTAGACGATGGTACTTTGAAAAAACAAACAAAATAGACAAAGTACTGGTCAATCTAATTAAAAAAAGTAAAGAAGAAAAGCAAATTTAACAGCATCAAAGATGAAAAGGGGGACCTCCAATGAAGAGGAAATTAAGGCAATCAATAAAAATTACATTGACCAATTATATGGCAATAAATATACCAATCTAGGGGATACGGATGAATATATACAAAAATACAAACTGCCTAGCCTAACAGAAGAAGAAATAGAATTCTTAAATAATCCCATATCCGAAAATGAAATCCAATAGGCCATCAAAGAACTCCCTAAGAAAAAATCCCCAGGGACTGATGGATTCACCAGTGAATTCTATCCAACATTCAGAGAACAGCTAATCCCAATACTATACAAACTATTTGACATAATAAGCAAAGAGGGAGTTCTACCAAATTCCTTTTATGGCACAAACATTGTACTGATTCCAAAACCAGTCAGGTCAAAAACAGAGAAAGAAAATTTTAGACCTATCTCCCTAATGAATATAGATGCAAAAATTTTAAGTAAGATAGTAGCAAAAAGACCCTAGCAAGTGATCAGAAGGGTTATCCTCCTTGATCAAGTAGGATTTATACCAGGGATGCAGGGCTGGTTCAATATTAGGAAAACCATCCACATAATTGACCATATCAACAAGCAAACCAACAAAAATCATATGATTATTTCAAAAGACGCAGAAAATGCCTTTGATAAAATACAACACCCATTCCTATTAAAAACAATACAAAGCATATCAATAGAAGGATCATTCCTAAAAATAATAAACAGTATATACCTAAAATCATTAGCTAATATCATCTGCAATGGGGATACACTAGATGCATTCCCAATAAGATCAGGAGTGAAACAAGGATGCCCATCCATTATCACCTATATTATTTAACATTGTACTAGAATCACCAGCAGTAGCAATTAGAGAAGAAAAAGAAATTGAAGGCATTAAATAGGAATGGAGGAGACGAAGTTATCACTCTTTGTGGATGACATGATGGTCTACTTAAAGAATCCTAAAGATCCAACCAAAAAACTAATCAAAATAATCAACAACTTTAGTAAAGTTGCAGGATACAAAATAAACCCGCATAAGTCATCAGCATTTCTTTATATTTCCAACACAGCTCAGAAGCAAAAAGTAGAAAGAGAAATCCCATTCAAAATCACCTTAGACAAAATAAAATACTTAGGAATCTATCTCTGGAGAAAAACACAGGAACTATATGAACACAACCACAAAACACTCCCCACACAACTAAAACTAGACTTGAGCAATTGGAAAAACATTAACTGCTCATGGGTAGGATGAGCCAATGCAATAAAAATGTTTTGTGCCATACCCATTGAACTCCCAAAAAATTTCTTTACTGATTTAGAAAAATCGATAACAAAGTTCATTTGGAAGGACAAAAGATCACGGATATTGTAAAAATAGACTGGAATCCAGGACTTCAATCCCCAGAAATCCTTGCTCCACTTCCTCAGAATGACCTCTAATCTCACTGAGTTCTCACCTGGGCCGAGTGCGAGATGGGCTATTTAAACCTGGCTGTGAATAGGCTTGGGCTCTCTTTCTTCTTCCATTTTGGGGCAAACGTGCATCTTTTCATGATGTGAAGTTGTATTTTCTAGGCCTCTATGGCCTAGGCATGTGCTTTCTTATTCTGTATTTCCTTTAATCCTTAACCTTTAATAAACCTCTAAAAATATAATATTCCTTGCAGAGAGAAACTAATTTCTACCTGCCTCAGCTTCCTCAAAATTTTAATCTTTACAATGTTGGCAACTACTTCGGAAAAGCAAAATATCTCAATCTTCTGATTCTTTTCTTATCTCCAGATCAGCCTTTAATAGCTACTGCCTAGAAAATTTTTTTAAGCCACGTTTCTCCAAGATGCTTTTTTAGAAAATCATCTTGATCAGCTCCTGCCGGCAGCCATCTGATTCAGACTTTCTTGAGCCCTTACCTCCCACCTGGCTCAGCCTCTTCTCCCTGCCTGCCTGCCTGCCACCCCTATCAGCTTTGGATGGCCACTTCTCCCTGCCTGCAGACCTATTTGCAGATAGCAGCTCACCTGCCCACCCCAGCTGCCTGCTCTGGCTCCCAGCCCTGCTTGTCTGCATTCCTGTCCTGTCCCTGGCCACTCTTGTGTTCTCTCTGGCTCACCTGGACAACCTCATTCAACCAAGATTGCTATCACCTGGTGTCCTGCCTGCCCAACAAACCCAGATTCTTGGAGCAGATAGCTCAGGATTCATTTCTACGAGCCGGTAACAAACTGGGGGTATTGGGCTCCACGTGGGCAGATCTGAGTGTAGGAGGGGAGAGAAAAGGGAGAGGAGAAGAGACAGACGTTTTTCAATCAGGAACTTAAAAGCATGACTATTTTACAAGGATGTCTTTTAATTGCATTTATCCTTTTATTGACTTCACCTGTGTTCCTTTTAGCTAACTTTGGGGAAAAAACTCTGCTTCTCAGTGAACTGAGAGCCAGGCCTAAAGACATGCGGTCCTGGGTTAAAATCTGGCCTCAGATACTTCCCAGCTGTGGGGCCCTGGATGGGTCCCTTAATCCCCATTGCCTAGGCCTTACCACTCTGCCTTCTGACAATAGGCATCTCAATGAATAATAACCCAAAGAACTTTAAAGACTGGAGGTTATGATTCTTAAGGCATTTCAGACTCGAATGGTTTATAAAATATATATATATATATATATACACACACACACACACATATATATATATATCTTTTTTTATTGCATTTTATTGATTGTTTTGTTTAAGATATAACTTTGTGATATTAAGTTCATATATTACTGCATTCAATAATATTCTGTTACACTGAATCATTTTAATGTACTGGGTAAACTACTGTTAAATGCTGTTGTTTTTCCCCTATTACTGTGCTGAACAAATATTATTGAATAAGCCCATATATGAAAAAAATAGCCTTTCTATTTTGCCTTTGTAAATTGTCACATAGAGGATAGATGGACTTCATCAGAACTGGTTACACTTTGGAAAATTTAATTTGCTAAATATCTCAAACTGATTTTAAGGGTTTTTTTAAACATGATTTTTGTAATTTTATTAACAATCTCTGGTTATTTTTGCCTCCCCCAATCATGAGGTGTAAGGCCAATTCTAGCTGAAGTGAAATACATTTTATAACCCCCAACCTTCCTGCATTTCTAAATATGTGAATGGAAGTTGGGCAGTTAATCTAAGGGCATTTGTTCCCTTAAAAAAGCCTCCAAAAAAGGAGCATCTCTCATTTATACTCTTCAGCTCACTATTTTACTTCTACCAAAATGATATATAGATTTCTTGAATATGTTCTTAACCCAAGACGAGTTTTACTTTGTTTAAAATATGTTTATCCACCAAGCTTGAATAAAAAACTTGTGACAAATATCCATCAATTAATAGGTTTTTAAAAATGCATATAGCAACTAATGTGAAATATGAAATACAAAAGTTTGCTATTATAATTAATTGGGCTATTGAGAATTTTGGGGATATTGTTATCTACATATTTGTACTACTGTTTTTTAAAAATGAAAAATATACCTTTTTCAATTCATTCACTCACAGTGGAACATGGCCAGATATTAAGAGGAAATGGATCTCATTTTTGGTGAGAAAGTCTTGTATTCTATATTTTCTTATCTGACACAGTGTCATTGATTATAAGCTACATTTTTGAATTTTTAAAGCTCTTTTATTATTATATTTTCTTGCATGTGCAATATACTATTTCAGTTTTTTTTTTAATTTTTTCTCTCCTTTTTAAAAATGAGGCACATGTCACCAGCATTAAGATTTTCTTTAACTTTTTGATTTTTCAGTACTATAAGTTTAAAATACATTTGTCAATGCATGCCCCAAAAGCTTGTGACTATAAAAATGATGCCACTAATTATTTAAATAAATTATGGGACTTTGCTTAATGATTCTGTCTGATTCCAGGACAAGATATACACACAAGAGCCATTGCAGAGAGCCAAAGAAAAGCCAATCCAGGATGGATTGATGCACTTCTTGGCCAATACAAAGGTCTTGAACCTAGTGTGAAGACTTGAGGTTACTGTGTTTATCATTGCTAGACATAGGCCTTCCTTGTGTCCTTACTCACTCTGAAAATACTCACAGATGAGTATACCCGAAACCTTGGCCTTCCATAGTGTGCTACCTTTCTGTAGTTCTGGCTACTGACTGGGTAAATGCATCATTGCTTAGATCATTTTAATTGGGCCCTGATTCAAGGACCTGTTATAGATTTATTTTTCTTTTTGCTTGGAATTTTTACACACAAGACTTTGATAGTCTATATTTTCATCCAGAAATTTTTCATTTCTTTTGGATTTTTCTGATATCTTTTTAATTTCTCTTACAAATTGATTCATATACCTCATACCTCAGCCATGCATCCCTAAGTGATCCTGTATTTGTCAATCACCCTCTTAAAGGGGGAATGTAAAAAATATCATTATTTAAATTGTAAAGTTTAAATTCCTTTTAGAAGAATTTTAGGTGAAGAAAGATGATACTTCCCTGAATCCAGAAACTGAACTGTTGGAGAAGATACCATGAAGAAACCTCCAGACCACAAGTTGCACAAAAGTGAACTTTGGGTGTAGTTAATTGAACATTTATTTGTATGTATACTTTCATGCCAAAGGGGACTGCCCCCAACTGGCTTTTTGTCAATGTGTCCAGCAAAATCAAAACAACTCTGAGGCATCACCTCATACCTAGCATTTTGGCTAACATGACAGCAAAGGAAAGTAGTGAATGCTGGAGGGGATGTGGCAAAATAGGGGCACTAATTCATTGTTGTTGGGATTGTGAATTGATCTAGCCATTCTGGAGGGCAATTTGGAACTATGCCCAAAGGGTTATAAAAGACTGTCTGCCCTTTGATCCAGCCATAGCCCTGCTGGGTTTATACCCCCAAAGAGATAATAAGGAAAAAGACTTGTACAAGAATATTCATAGCTGCTCTCTTTGTGGTGGACAAAAATTGGAAAATGAGGGGATGCCTTTCAATTGGAGAATGGCTGAACAAATTGTGGTATATGTTGGTGATGGAATACTATTGTGCTAAAAGGAATAATAAGGTGGAGGAATTCCATGGAGACTGGAACAACCTCTAGGAAGTGATGCAGAGCGAAAGGAGCAGAACCAGGAAAACATTGTACACAGAGACTGATACACTGTGGTACAATTGAACATAATGGACTTCTCCATTAGTGTCAATGCAATGTCCCTGAACAATCTGCAGGGATCTAGGAGAAAAAACACTATCCATAAGCAGAGGACAAACTGTGGGAGTAAAAACACCGATGAAAATCAATTGCTTGACTACAGGGGTTGAGGGGACATGTCTGAGGAGAGGCTAAATGAATACTCTGGTGCAAATACCAAAAACATGGAAATTGGTTCAAATCAAGAACACATGTGAAACCCAGTGGAATCACGTGTCGGCTGTGGGGGGTGGGGGGAGGAAAAGAAAATGATCTTTGTCTACAATGAATAATGTTTTGAAATGACCAAATAAAAATATTGTTTAAAGAAAAAATGAAAAAAGAAAAGATTTGAGATCAAAAGCTTACACCTAAGTCTGAGGTAAGTCTATAAGATATCAGCGTCTCAAGGGTCAATTGAATCAGTAAGGGGAGAGGACTCTCAGAGCTCTCAGCCCTCAAACTATCACATTATCCTCCAAGCTAACCTATAAGTAGATAAGAAAAATGAGAAAACAACAAAAAAGCACCTAACTATAAAGAATTAAAAGAAATTACCCTGGTATGAATTTATTCTTATTTTTTCTCTTTTTTTAACTTTAGAATATCTTTCTATATTACATGATTCATGTTCTGTCCCTACTCTCTTTCTTCTCCCCTTCCAGAGCTGACCATCAATTCCACTGGGTTATACATATACCATTGGTCAAAACCTATTTTCATGTTATTCATATTTGTATTAGAGTGATCTTTTAATATCAAAACCCTAATCATATCCATATCAATCTATGTGATCAATCATATATTTTTCTTCTGTGTTTCTGTTTCCACACTTCTTTCTGTTCTTTTTACTCTGCATCAATTCCTGGAGGTCATTCCTGTTCACATGGAATTCCTCCAGTTCGTTATTCCTTTAATCATAGTAGTATTCCATCACCATCAGATACCATACTTTATTCAGCCATTCCACAATCTATGCACACTTCTTCATTTTCAAATTTTTTTGCCACCACAAGAGTGCAGCTACAAATATTTTTGTGCAAATTCTTTTTTTTCCTTATTATCTCTTTGGGGTAAAAGTCTAGAAGTTGTATGGCTGGATAAAAGGACAGGCATTCTTTTAAAACCCTTTATACATAGTTCCATATTGCCCTCCAGAATGGTTGGACCAATTCACAACTCCACCAGAAGTGTGTTAGTGTCCCAGTTTGGCCACTTACCCTCCAATATTTATCACTTTACTTTGCTGCCATATTAGCCAGTCTGCTAGGTGTAAGGGGGTACCTCAGTTGTTAAATACAAAGTTGTTTAAATTTTAATTTTCTTAAACAGGAGGGATTTAGAGCACTTTTTCATGTGCTCATTGAAAGTTTTTTTTAAAGGTCTGTTCTGGTTCCATTTAGATATACATGTATCTTTGATGTTTTTATTAGTAATGTAAGTATATTAACTATTATCCTAGTGTTGAACTTCATCGAATCTCCTAGATTTTTAGTTTCTAATTTATTTCATATTCTTTTCTTTTCCTTTTTGTTTTTTCCCTCTTAGAGTTTGTGTTCTTTTTGTTTTTATTTTTTTAAAAATTTTGAATTATATATAAAATCCCTTAATATTATCTTTTATAGCATTATAACATGTTTTTCAAGATATAGTTTTCCCATGTATACAACTCTAGCTATAATCCTAGTTCTTCTATGTTTTCTCATCATTATAATTTTATTCCACATAGTTATTCATCATTTATATGACTTCTTTAACCAAGTCATTGTTCAGGATTTTTGTATCTAATTTGGTGTTTGAATTTTGCCTGTTTTCCTTGTATTGTTAGTTCTGTTATAGTCTATGAAACGCATTTGAATTCTGATTTATTTTATTTTTCTTTTATAGTTTATTTTGGTCATAATTCATATTCTTTTTTAAAAGCATCACTAAATATATACTAAATATATATGTACTAAAATATATATTTCATTTTCTATTTGGAAAATGCTATTAATCTTTAAGTTTGAATTCTACAAAAGTTCACTCAGTTCTATATCATTTGCTTCTGTTCATTAGATTTGTTTAAATATTAAAGTATTCTACTATTATAGGTCATTTTAAAAGAAATAAATAGGCTTTTGTTGACAAATTTTTACACTATGACATTCAGGGAATACATTTTAAATACGGCTGATGCTTCATTTTCTGATTCCTTTAAACACAATGTAGTTTCTTTGTTTATATGGACTTAAATTGTTATTTTTAAAAGATTACATGCCTGATAGCATTATTTTAAAATTTTGCTTAATTTTAATTCACATGTTTAATATTAAATTTATTCCAGTCTCTCATTTTGATTCTGAGTGGGCTTTTGCTTTTGGGAAGTGCTTGTTATAAACAACAGATTGTAATACTGTGTCATTTTTTTTTTACATTCTACCACCCTTTCCAATGATATTTCTGTTTTTTTTTTTAATTATGAGAATTAAGTATGTGGTCTTCCATTTGTTTCTGTAGCAAGAATAGTCTGAGCTTATTGCCAGCATAATACATTTTAACTTCTCCATAATCAAAGCATCATAGTCCTTTTTAAAATCCTTCTCCTGTAGCATATTTAGACAATGTTTGGTATTTTGATCTTTTACCAATTTTGATACTTTCTAGTGCAGAATACTAATCACCAAAGGATAGAGTTACTCTAATAGCTATGGATTATATTCCTGTGATTTAAAATCTATAGTTTCAGTTAAAGTTCCCCATCAAATGCTAGAACTATTTATGAGAATCTCAGTGGTAGTCTCAAATGATCTTACTGCTTTCACTGATTAATATATAATGGCATATGATGATAGTAATGCATAAGTCCAGGTAACTTTGGCACAAATTGTGAGTTAATGTTTTGTTAAATATTAGGGTATCCTTTCTCCTCTAATTTTTGTCTCTCAGCAATTTCAATTAAATTATCGAAGTATTTTCTGTAAGAGTCATTCCATTCCTTCAGAAGCCAATGGGTATTCAGTGAATCTAAGAACTAAAATTTCATTGGTTGTCCTTCAGTCAATCTTGACTTTGTTGGTCATTTTAATTAGCTACATAAAAGTGAATTCATAAATTACAGAAAATTGAAGTCTTATTCCCACACTAGTCTTTATAGTTATACTAAATATTCAGTTAACTTTTTTCTGGATACAAGTCAATAATATTATTTCTCACTCATTATAAAAAAAGAGATAGGAAAAAAAAAGATAGAAAATCAGAAACAAATCCCTTCATGGTAATAACCTAACTCCATGGCTGCTATTTTAAAGAGCACTGTACTTCATGTCTAAAGGTTTTTGTCTCAAGCTTACTAACTATAAGCTATGTGACTTTCCAAGTTTCTATTTACTCACTTATAAGTGAGTATAATAAAAGATTTATTGATTATATTACAAGGAATTCCCTTAGGAGCCAACCTGTTTTACCACATGAAACATTGGATTTGTAATTAAAAGACCTTGGTTTGACTTCTGACTCTTATACTTACTACCTATGGTAACATACAAAAGGCATATAATAAATTTTGGTCTTCAATTTATTCACTTCTGAAATGTCCCTGTTGGACTAAATTCCCCCTCTAAATCTATGATCAAATGTATTTAAAGTACTTTAGGTATATAAGGCATTTTAATAGTAAAATTTAATACAAATGACAGTGGCTATTATTACATCAGAATCATATAATGGAGTGATAAAATTATACAGAGGTAGTTTCTATTTTTTCTTAAAAGTTGATGGATTGAGACCAATTTATGCATTCTAGAATCATATCATTTTCCTCCGTCATCATATTTTTATCATTTTTAAATGTAAGAATTCAGAAAAATTTATAGTCTTTTTCTAGCTGAGAATTCTGAGGAAATTACTATTATTAAGTGTGAAGTTAGCAAAGT
This sequence comes from Monodelphis domestica, assembly GCF_027887165.1. Taxonomy (NCBI): domain Eukaryota; kingdom Metazoa; phylum Chordata; class Mammalia; order Didelphimorphia; family Didelphidae; genus Monodelphis; species Monodelphis domestica. The sequence continues at coordinate 669,232,499 of NC_077227.1, read as the reverse complement.
GCTTTTAAACAATTAATTTAACCAAAACTAGTCTCATTGATTGATGGTTGTTATTCTGTGTAATATTGAACATGGCATATCAATGGCAACTGGGTGGATGAAATACAGTATAGCGATCATTGAGGGCCATGTCTTTTAGAAACAATTTTACATTATGTTTGGGTCTCCAAGAACTCAATGAAAAGGGAATTTAGAATTGCCTTATGGATAACTTGGACAGAAGGTGAAATAGTCCAATATATAACAATAGATTCTATACCATTAACATCATTCTTGCCAGTTTATGAAATGATCTAGATGAAAAGTCTGATAGGAAAAAGGCTCATTTATCTATGAGAATGTTTTGTTTGTTTTTTTTAAACCCTTACCTTCCATCTTGGAGTCAATACTGTGTATTGTCTCCAAGGCAGAAGAGTGGTAAGGGCTAGGCAATGGGGGTCAAGTGACTTGCCCAGGGTCATACAGCTAAGAAGTGTCTGAGGCCAGATTTGAACCTAGGACCTCTCGTCTCTAGGCCTGGCTCTCAATCCACTGAGCTACCCAGCTGCCCCCTTTTGTTTGTTTTTTAACCTATAACACATATCATATTGAATAGAGTATCTTGTAAGTAAATTTGTAATACTGAAAACAGTAAGTAATGTCCATGAAAGTAAAATCTTAGGTGGAAAAAGGATTTAAGTCCTATTACCCAATCTATGCAATTTCACCTAAAACAGAGTTCTATTCCCATATTTGTATAGGAAAAGATTACAAAATAATTTGCATTTTGTTTTAATGTGTATAAAATGATAAGCTGATAGATTTAATTCCAAATGGGAAATCTTTATTAAAGACAATACTTTTCTATGTTATAAATTTTGACACCTAGGCTAATAGAAAAAGGTTCAAATATGTCAATTAAAATAAAAATGCTTATGAGATATTCATTTCAGATGTAAACACATGATCACACTCATGAAAAAGATTTATAAGTATCAATTGGCAACATTAAGTAAGATATATTGGGGAACTAGAATCATGGGCAAGGTTGCAGGAAAAATTGATTGTTTGTAGGTCAACCTACTAACTTATTCTCTTACCTGTGGCTTAGACAAGTAATTTCAGTTTGCTGGGTCTGTCACTTTCTCTATAAAATGAGAGGATTGGAATAGATCTCTACATACAGTCCATAATTAGCATGATGATTTTATAACTTTACCCTACCACCTGCAAGGGTGAAAGAATGTCACTGAATTTCAGATAAAGCACAACAGCCAAGAATAATGTTAGGAAATCTGACTGTGGTGGTGTTATGTTTGGAGAATGGCTTTCACTTCCATATACATGGCAAGGCTGTGTTTTACTCTCTGACTCATAGCATTTGTTATGTCTGAAATATACAAGAGCTTGCTTCCTTTTGCAGATGTACTCTCTACTTGAGTTTGTAGCCAAATGTAAATAGCCAAATTTCCACAAAGTATTTTGTTATCATGATGATCTCTAACCATACTTTGGAAGGAGAACATTTGCCTAATCCCTATGGTAATGATCAATTTTATTTTTAAAGTTAGTAAGCTGTATTGACCTTCAGTAAAGCCATCTAAGCAATGGCTTTGACCAAGAACTACATTACATTTCAAATGATGATTAGACTTTGAAAGATACTTTGTGGTAATGATCTATTAGGTGTTATTGACACAATGCTTTAGTGATGAATTTAGGAAGATAGTCCCATTCCCTGACCCCATTTGTTTAGACCATACTGTCTCTTCTTGTTTCCTAGTCAATCTCAGTTGTCACCAGCATAAAGAGTAAAAAATAGAAACCTTAACCTACAAATAGTAAATGTAAGAAGGTCATTCTAGTTCCTTTGTGGTTCTAACATTCATCCACCCTTCTGGTCTTCTGGACTAACATGAAGAGTGGTAGGACATAACTGATATTTTGCACTTGTCAGTCAGTTTAATTAACTGACATTCATTAAGTACCTGTTATGTTTCAGAACCTGTGCTAAGTGCTGGAGATGTCTTTATCTGTCTATCTTGGAATAAGAGTTCTTGACTTCAAAGAACTCACATTCTATTAGAGGTAAGTGACATGTGTATCCTTGCAAGAGTCCTGGGAGATATGTGTTATCATTATTCTAATATTACTATTGAGGAAATAGAGGCAGAGAGATAGTAAATAACTTTCCCAGAGTCACATAGCTAGTAAGTGTTTGAAGTGGAATTAAGCTCAGGTGATCCCGAGTCTAGGTCTAGAACTCTATCCAATGTACCATGTAGTTATCTTGAAATATTTCTAGGATAGTAGATTCTGCCAAAGGTTATATTCTTCACAGATTGTGAGTTCCTGGATTCCCATACTGTGGCTTTAGAAAGTGGTTTTAGTAGAGACTTATACTATTTCCCCAATCCCCCCCAAATAAGAAGTTTAGGAATTTGGGACATGGTTTTAAGTAATGGGGTAGAGATCTACACATGGAATGTGAGGTACCTTAGAGATATATAAAATGCCTCTCTTGCCACAGGTCTCTTTGGAGCGTCAAGTTACAACACTTTCAGAATTAGGTTATTTGTAATACAACATTGACAAACAAGATAGAGGCACCATACTCTTAACTCCTGATTATTATTCCTGAAACAGTTTTTAAGCAAGTAAAATAGGAAGACAACACTTCATTTGCAGTTTTATACATGCAAGGCATTCCTGCTCTGTCTGACTATTGGATATTAATGGGAACTTTGCTTCTATGTAGCAGGGATTAATGAATTCATGCTTCTTATACTCTTAACACAAAGTCTCTGGCTTGGGAAAAAGTAGAATTTATGTTAACATATTGCCATGGTCCTGAGCATATAACAGTTTCCACTGTGAGAATGAGTGTCTGGATTATGTTATATGATGCCATAACATTATTGCATATTTAACAGAGAATGGATATTTTCAAGTTATGCTACATTAATTGTGACCTCACTATCATATTTAAAATTATTAAATACAACTTCACAATCAAGTATGTGATTTTTAAATATCTCTATAGTAATCTTTGTCTTATAAATGCCCTTTTGCTACTGTGAAGTGATCAGGGAGAAAAATGAAAAAAAATAAACATGAATATTTTCCTCTTCTGAAAAATACACAGAAATCCTAAAAAAAAATGCATAAAGATAGGGACTAACACACAGCTGGTGGAGCTATGAATTAACCAAAATATTCTGGAAAGAAATTTAGAATTATGCTATAAAATCTCTGTCCTTTGATCTAAATATTCCACTACTTGGCATATACCCCAAGGAGATCAACTATCAAAAATGAGAAAAAAAATTCCTCATACACCAAATAATTATAGTAGCATGTTTTTTAGTAATAAAGATATAGAAAACTTGATACCACTTGACTCAAGAATGGCTAAACAATTTGAGGGTAAATGGAATAGAATATTACTTGTGTGTGTCAAATATAAAAAAGAATTCAGAGAAGCATGGAAATATGAAATGATGCAATATGAAGTATGGGATTTTGAATGATGTAATACTGGAGTGTAAAAATGGGAGAAACACTCATTTAATTGATTTAGATTGGGAGGAAAACCTAATGAACCAACTGTGGTGAGGGACCCTGGTGTCTCTCAGTAGACCTCTTATCATCCTGGAACTTTGCCTCTTTATTTCATTGATTAATTTTTTATTATTTTTTTAAATTTCAAGTTGACTGAAAATATTCATCACAGCCATTTGATAAATGTAAGTTTAGCATTAATATCGTTTAATTGTCTCTGGTGCCATTTACCAAGATGCAATTTCCTTCTTTATCTGTTTTGAGTAGATTCATGATAATTTTTACTTTGAGATTTTGATTTCTACCCATTTTTTTTTTTACTTTAGTGCTACTTAGCATAAGACATTCTGCTCTAGCCCCTTACTCCTACTCTATGTGTGTCTACCTTTAAATGTATTTCTTGTAGGTAGTGTATTGTGATATTCTGATTTTTAATACACTGATATCATTTTCTGTTTTATGGATAAGTTCATCCAATTCACATTCACATTGGTGATTACTAATTGTGTATTTCCCTCCATCATATTTCCTCTCTGTTTACTCTTCTCTGTCTGTCTCTCTCTGTCTCTCTTTGTCTCTCTTACTCATCCTTTCCCTTTGCACAGAAGTTTTGTTTTAGTATCTGCCTCCAATTTGTTCTTCTTTTCATCCATCCCTCCTAAGTTTCTATATTTGAATGTCTGGACATGGTTCACATTTTGATCTAATTCTGATAAGAATAAGGTTCAAGCTTGGCCCTCCACTTCCCCATCTTCTCAAGGATTGTATTTGTTTCTTATGCACCTCTTAATGATAGATAGTTTACCTCTTCCTATCCCTCCTTTTTTCTTCTCTCCATGTGTTCCTCTTTCCCAGCTCTTGATATTTTTGGATATCAGTCCATCTTATGCAGCTTCCTTCCTTCCTTCCTTCTCTCTGTATATACTTCTTTTCATTACTCTAATAGTGAAAATGTTTTTCAGTGTCTTTAGTATTTTAGGTAACCTTCATGCTTTAAATACCTTAATTATCTCAAGCATCATAGATATCTAAATTATTTCAATTACCACCTTTTCCCTGTTTGAATGTGCTCAATTCAACCTTATTGAAGCCTTTATTTTTCTTTTTAAGTGCTGCATTTTTTTTATCAAATTTCTTTTCAGTTGTAGAAATTTAACACTAGGCTATACTCCTTTCTTTGGTACTCCAAGACAAAATTTGAATTTTAAATGTAGATGTGTGTGTTTATGCACATATAAACATATGTGTAAAGCTAGGGGGAGTAAAGTGTCCTATATTCTGTCATCTTTGCTCCCAGCTTCCATTTGAACTGAAACTCTCAATGATTTTAGATCTTGTTTTGCCACCTTTTAAATTAAAACAAAATTGACATCTGAAGAACTCACTGGTTTTTACCACTTTGAGCTCATTAAATTATGCAATTTACTGTGCCATTAACTAGCAAGGCCCTGTACTGCAGAGAAAATGTTTAAGAATTTAAAGCTGTTTACAAACCAACAACATGAATTACCTGGTTAGAAAAGAATGACATTTATGGGCAAACAATGTTGATATGTAAAAAGGTAGTTGTCAAGTTATCTTAGACATACTATGTGGAGCACTTGTAGCAGTTGTTCACTGCCAATGATACCTGTTGACACAGAATAGATTCTGATATTGAGGAACTCTTAAGTGGGGCATAATTCAGCATAGTCATTCACTAAGACCTACATTTTTCCTCAGGAAGACATGGTCAAGAATCCATTTTTGGTTTCCAAAGTCATTTCAATGGAAGAACATATTAATTATATTAGATACCATTTCAAATTGCCCCAAAGTGCTACTACTTCCTTGTCAAATATCTCATTACTTTGTCCTAGTTCCTTGGTAATTCACAGATTACAGGAAGTGATTATTTTTGTACCTGCTACTGCACTGAAATGAGATGAATTTAAAGAAAAAGGAGAGGAACATTACTAGAGACATTGTGAAATCAATCCTAATCTCTCCTCTAGCTAATCAATTTACTACACAACTTGGAAAATAATATTCCTAAAGGACCAGTCATACTATGTTTCTTCATAGCTCAAAATTTTTGAGTAGTTCTCTGTTATGTATAAGTAAAAAAGAAAATGAAAAAAATGTTCATCTTCACATTTAAAGTCTTTCACAATCTCTGCCCCTCTTGCCAGTTTTCTTATATATTTAGGTACACTATATTTCAGCTAAACTGGCTCATTTGTTGTTCCCTGGCCTTTGAAGTATATCACCCACCTCGATATCTCATATCTGGAATATATTCTATTCTGAAAATTTCTAGATTCTTTCAAGGTTCAGTTCAAAATTCCCACCCCACTAAATTAAAAATCAAACCTATCCACAAAACAAACCTTTCCTGATTCTCTTAGTAAAATCCTTCTCTTAAAAATGCATGTATATACATTCTGCTATTGATCTTCAGTAGAACATAAGTACAGTATTTGTGTGTGTAGATCTGACATTATCTATGTAAAGAGTATTTTGTAATTGTGGTCATATAGTTCCTGGATTTCTCTTGAAAGATAGACCCACAAATATTTCATATTCCTTTCAGTTATATTTCTTTTTATTTCTTACTTTTTGACTTTGTTGATAATATATAAAAATGAGGGTTATTTATTATTTTATATCCTGAAATTTTGGTGAAGCTGTTAATTATTTCAACTAGTTTTCATTTGATTCTCTAATATTTTCAAAGTATACCATCATATTATCTGCAAAAATAATAGTTTTGTTTTCTTATTAAATATTCTAATTATTTCAATTTATTTTTCTGATCAAATCTAGCCTTTCTAGTGCAATCCTGAATAATATTGGAGACAATAGGCATCCTTGCTTCAACTCTAGTCTAACTGGGAAAAGTTTAAATTTTAACTGAATTACTGATGGTTTTAAATAAATACTATGTATCATTTTGAGAAATGCTACATTTATTCCTCCTCACTTCCTTTGAACTGTGATCCAGAAATGAGTATAGACAATGGAGTTGCCAGATAGCATCCTATCCTGAATTGAATGCTAGCACAGAGAATCCCTTTAATCCCTTTCTGATCAGTTCCCAAGTTGCCTTATCATCTTTGGGATGAGATCTCCTAAAGTTATTTCATCTTCAGTTGCCAAAATCTAGTCCCTCCAATGGTGTATCATCCATGTAGAATGCAAGTTAACTTTCACCCTCATAATTATGTAAAGGAATTTTTTTTCATTTTTTGAAGTCTTTTTTTTTGAGGAACTTGTTGAGGGGGCTTTGATTATGAGGACAGAAGTGTAACTCTAGTGCCTCCTGTAGTCAGCAGGAAAAAACAGAAATTGACGTAGTGGTAAACCTAAGGCAGAAGGCAACCCAGGTATCCCTTGGGCAGCCCTCTGGGCAAAGGAGAAAGGACAACAGTTGGCTCACCAGGCTTTGAAGTAAGAGAATCAGTGGGACAGAGACAGATTAAAGGCACTAGGAATTTACTGGGGTAAGAGGTTCTTAATCATCAAAATGGAGGTTTTATCCTTTTTTTTTTAGGAATGATATTTGTTCTTGTTCTGTTCTCATTCTCTTCTTTCTGATTAAATAAAAATATTAAAATCTTTACCCAGACTCAAAATTGTAATATTCACATGTCTCGGAAGTAACTTTCCTATCCCTACATTGTATTGAGCCAAAATAACATCTTATGTTAACCTTTTGTTGGCTTTGTAATTTCTGCTTCTGATTTGAAGTATTTTAAAGTTATTTGAAGTGGAATGTTGGGAGAGCTTGGCCAAGTGCTTCCTCTATCTTGTCTCTACCCCCTGGAAATGTCTCTGAAGTTCTTTAAATGTCAAACAGATAATTTTATACTTGATTCTGGAAGTAAAAAGATAGCAATATAATTTATTGAGTAACGTTTGGATGTGACATAGACATACTCTTAGAGGAAAATTATTTTGGCAGCTGAATGAAAGATGAGCGTTAGTGAGAGGAAAAGAGAAAAAAACACTCTTAGTGTTGGCAAAATTGTCAAAGAGTTTCTTTAGACATAGGTGCTGGTTTGTTGCTTTTGTTGAAGAATATTTCTTTGGCTAAAAGGAAGTAATCTATGATGTTTGTAAGTATAGGGAAAAAGAGCGTTTTGACTGTCATTAAATAATTGTGATATGTAATGATTAAAATCAATTCTCCCCTGATTGTGAAGATTAAAATTGCATAGATGTATGACAGTGTAAATGTAGGACAACATTTGTCAACATGAAAAGAATTGAATGGATTTCAGAGGAAATTGTCTGGACTAGAGGCCATCATAGTTTTGGGGGCAGAATTGACAATAGCAGGAAGTATTCTACTATGAACACCAGTGAAGATATAATTCCTTTTCACAAATAACTCCTGAAATTAGTCAGTTGGGTTCACAACAGATGATGCAACAGAACTTCTCTATGGTTCTTGTGGTATCTGTCTCTATGAAAAAAAAATATATATATATATACTTAACAAAAACAAATTTTCAGACAGTTAAACACAGGTTTTAGACAATTAGAATATCTAACAAAAGACATAAAAAGAAAGTTTGAGGATATATCTGATATTCTATTTTGAGAAGGAAGGAATATTTCCTAACTAGTTTGAGGATATTTTTTCCTCTGCCATTCTTTCCCATAGGGACATATGTTGGTTTCATAATAAAATCCTTTGCCTTGTCCACAGGAACCAGGAGAGGGTTGTATTGAGTTAAGATTCATTATCTTTCCTCTGGCAGTGGGATAATTGATGGCCCCAGATGCTAACTCAGTAGCTGGCAGCTTGAGGCTGGCAAGCCAGAGTTGCTGCTCTCCCTCTCTTTGCCCTGCAGAAGCTGGCTAGAATCCTGGAATCCATACTTCATAGAGGTAGTTTCTTCCCAAGATCATGGAATCTCATCTCATCTGTTTGATGGTAAATATTCTGATATGAAAATACGAACAACAACTTAATGAGTATAAGCAAGCCAATGAGCCAGGTCTTCAGTCTCAGGGCCAGCCTAGCTAGAATTCTTCCTCTCCTTGCTAAAATTTCAAAATAAAATGGACATGACTTGAAAAGTGATTCAATTGTACATGAATCATGATGTAAGGCCTCTCTCAGAAGGCACAGAGGGAGGCAATATGAACTGGTGATTTTTTTAGACCTTTCATGTGGTGAGATACTAGAGGAAATGCTATTGAAGCTAAGAGAGACGATATATAGGACATTTCTGATAGATAAAAAATGCAATATGTTGCGCTCCAACAGAGAAAGATTTCACAGAGAATGGCATCTGGGTAAACAAGAGACTGAAAAGGGGCATAGATTCAATACAAACACTCAGTGAAAAATCAAACAGTAGATGTAGATATCAAAGTATTTTCCATCCCAAATGTTACTGCTGGGAACAAAGTAACCAATCTCTTCCCAAATATAAAGTAAAACTGAATTTAAATTCAAATCAAATTGCACTTCTCTTTCTACAGCTATCCTAAGCAGATTGGCACAATAATTCTGACATGGGGACATTTCCTATCACAATTCCCAGCAAGGTTCTGTTCTTACTTCCTTGGTCTATATAGCTCCAACATGGAGTTCTTTTTCTCCTCCTATAGTTTCTCCTGTAGTTGTTCAGTCATTTCAGTCTCATCTGTTTTTTTGTGACCTCATTTGGAGTTTTCTTGGCAAAGCTACTGAATAGTTTTGCCATTTCTTCTCTAGCTAATTTTACAGAAAAGGAAACTGAGACAAATAGGGTTAAATGACTAGTTCAGGGTCACACAGCTAGCAAATGTCAGGGATCAGATTTAAATTCACAAAAATGAGCTTTCCTGGCTCTAGGTCCAGCACTCTAACCCGTTGTATCACCTGACTACCCCTTGATCCAATAAACTTTTATTAAATACACAGTGTGTACAGTGCACTTCAATTAACCCTGGGAATACAATAGACAAAACAGAAAACTTTTTGTCCCCAAAAAGCTGATATTTCGTCCAATATCAAAGGTGCTTATTCCACTCTCAGGATTCTATTCTTAGAACCTTTTAATAGCCTCATTCTCAGTAAGCTCTTCTGCACCTGACTCTTTAGCCCTACCTTATTCTCCTTTAATTTCCCCCATTCCTCATCTTGGGTTCCTCATCTTGCACCAAGTACCTTTCTAAGCACAGCACAGTGGTTCACATTTTCTTCTTTAGAACACTTTATCTTTCCTGAAGTGTGAGTATTCTCATTTTTTTGTTTCTTGGTCATCAAAACTTGTGCCTATATTAGTGGTGAATGATTTCAACTTTCAGACATTTAAGACCTAATATCAAAGCAATGACAATGTTTATAGAATAATTTTTGATGAAATATGTAACTCATTACCTGACAGATGTGATGGACACCATGTTAGGAGTTGGAAATTTTTGAACCTATGAAATGGGTGGATTCATTTTGCCTGACAAGAATGAATTGTTATAATTAGTTTTCTTTTCTTTTTCCCAGATAATGCAAAAGGGATCAATGCAGAAGAGAGACTATCAATAATGATACACCAAAAAAGAGGGCTATTTTATTTTTAAATGCACAGAAAATAAATTTGGAAGGAAGGAGAGACAATTAGGATAATTTGGAAAGTAACATATAGAAGTTATTATATATATTATCTATGTTATATGCAAGTATATAATATGGAATTTCAATTTTCCATGGAGTAGTATTTCCAAGTTTTATGTGGAAATGGTTTTATGTGGAGTTTATTTTCAGATTGAATATACATTTAGACATATATAAGACATATTTCATCTATGAAAAAAATGTAGCATATTATAGTTGGAGATGAGCCCATAGTACATGGGGAAATAATCTCTATTAATAGAGGGCAATGTACCCAGGGCATGATGACAGGAAAATAAAATTTTGGAATAAGAATCAGTAAAATAAACTTTTTTGATCTGGAAAATAGACTTTTTCCTGTTTACTGATTGTGTAATACTGAGTAAATTCTTTAAATTATTTTAAAATTTTTGGATATGATTCTATAATAATATTTACGTAAAATACCATAATTTTTATAGCCACAACAATTGCTAACATTTATTTCATACATACATTTTTACAAATTGCCTCATAATTGCTTTCTCATTTTATCCTTACAACAAGCCTGTGAAATCTATGAGACAGGCATTATTATTCTAATTTGGAAGATGTGAAACTGAGGCACAGAATAGTTTGATTATTTCACAGATTTTTTTCTGAATCCAACATTCTAAATTTCTAATATTGTGCTTAGAGTATAGAGCAGAAAGCCTGGAGCAGAAATTCTGCCATGCAAGAGAAATCAAATCTCCCATTTTTTACTCTGGAGTAGAGAGCGTCTGCCTAAGTTATTCATGTAATAAAAAGACAATAGTGTAGAACCAAGTCATTTACCACCAAATATTGTGTGCACTCTGGCAAAATTGTCATGGAAACTCTATATAACTATCATGTATATTTTTTACAAATAAATTATTTTGGTCCTTACTATAAGCTTATTGGTACCATTATTATCCAAAATTCACAGATGAGGAAATGGGGGCAGACAAAAGTTAAATGATTTAACTAGGTTCACACAGGAAATACAGTAAGCCTTATTTGAACTGAGGTCTTCTTGAAGTCAGGTACAGCATTCTATACACTGTGCTAACTGTTATTTCTTTTAGGTGACTAAATAATGAATTAAAAAATCCCAAGTTTAGAAATTAAAGCTTTGATAACATTGTAGATGATGATTCAATTACATAATTATACAAAAATTATTTTTAAAGATACAATACAGTATTTTCAAAGAATTGCATGACTTGGACCGAGCCACACAGATTTTGTTCAACATTTATATATATATATATATATATATATATATATATATATATATATATATATATATATCACAAATGGATGAAATCTCTTTGTGTGCTCTATTAAACTTTTGAGAGCTCTTTTCTAGTCTTAATTCAGTTCACAAATTATGTGATATTTCTTGGACTCTAGAGATGAATGAAAATTCCAATTCCCAGTACTCTATGTAAATTCAGATCATTTGCTCATGCTTTAGAAAACGTCTTAAGGATTCTCATGACTTTTTCTTCTTTGTGTCTTTCTATGGGGATATTTTTATATAAATTAAATTATCCACATAATTTTCTTTAAAACATTCATATATAAAACTGTATAGCACTCCATTACATCATAATTCCAGGAGAAGTGAATCTGTATGGATGAATTGTGGCAATAAAAGTGGGAAATAGTTCAAAAAGAAAATAACAGTTTAAAAGAAAGGAATTTCCAAATGGAGACCAAAATTAAATATCTGGAAGTCATGAAAAGCAAGATAGGCCAAACTGAAAAGGAAAGTCAAAAATTATAGATGGAAAACAAAAGATTAAAGTGGAAAATCAAAAGATTATAGCAGAAAGCCTGTCTTTAAAAACCAGAATTGAGCAATTAGAAGCCAATGATCTCACAAAACAGCAAGAATTAATAAAGGCAAAGTCAAAAGATAGATAAAATAGAAGGAAACATGAAATTGACCCTAACCCTCCATTTAGGGACTCCGAAGTCAATGTATTGAACATGCAAATAAAAATATCTAGAAAAAGGAACAAATTAAAAATACCCAGATGAAGACTAAATTAGAGATCCAAAAAGTTTAAAAAAGAAGTTAATAAAATTGAAAGTGAAAGAAGTATTGAATTAATAAATAAGACTTGAAGCTGGTATTTTGAGAAAAAAATAACAAATAAAATAGACAAAGTGCTAGTCAATCTAAGAAAAAAGGAAAGAAGAAAACCAAATTCACAGTATCATACATGAAAAGAAAGAACAAAGCTCTAATGAAGAGGAAATTAAGATGATTATTAAAATGATTTTACCCAATTTATGGCAATAAATGTGGCAATCTAGGTGATACGGATGAATATTTACAAAAATATAAATTGCCTAGATTAACAGAAGAATAAATATCAGAAAAAGAAATTGAACAAGCCATCAAAGAACTCCCTAAGAAAAAATCCCTACCACCTGATGGATTCACAAGTGAATTCTTTCAAACATTCAAAGAACAACTAATCCTAATATTATACAAACTATTTGACATAATAAGCAAGGATGGACTTCTAACAAATTCCTTTTATGACACAAATATGGTACTGATTCCACAGCCAGGTAAATAAAAAACAGAGAAAGGAAAATACAGACCTATCTTGTTAATGAACTTAGATTCAAAAACCTTAAATAGGATACTAGCAAAAAAGACTCCAACATGTGATCACGAGGGTTATTCATTATGATAATTGGGATTTATACCAGGTATGCAAGGATGGTTCAATATTAGGAAAATCATATTCATAATTGAACATAGCAACAAGCAAACCAACAAAAATCACATCATTATCTCAATAGATGCAGAAAAAGCATTTGACCAACTACAACACTCATTCCTGTGGAAAACACTAGAAAGTATAGGAATAGAGGGTCCTTTCCTATGAACAACAAAGAGTATATATCTGAAACCACCAGCAAGTATCGTCTGCAATGGACATGAATTACAAGCAGTCCCAAAAGATCAATAGAAAAACAAGGATGCCCATTATCACCTCTATTATTTAACACTGTACTAGAAACACTAGCAGTAGCAATCTGAGAAGAAAAAGAAATTGAAGCTATTAAAATAGGTAAAGAGGAGACCAAGCTATCACTTTCTGCAGATGATATGATGGTCTTCATAAATAATCCTAAAGAATCAACTAAAAAGCTAGTGGAAATAATCAACAAAACTTTAGCATAGTTGCAGGATACAAAATAAACCCACATAAATCATCAGCATTTCTATATATCTCCAACACATCTCAGCAGCAAGAGTTAGAAAGAGAAATTCCATTTAAAATCACCCTAGACAATATAAAATACTTAGGAATCTATCTGCAAGAGAAACACAGGAACTATTTGAACACAACAAAAAAACACTTTCGTCACAATTAAAATTAGGTCCAAATAATTGGAAAAATATTAATTACTCATGGGTAGGATGAGCTAACATAATAAAAATGACAATCCTACCCAAACTAATTCACTTATTTAGTGTCATACCTATCAAACTACCAAGAAACTTTTTTACTGAATTAGAAAAAAACATAACAAAGTTCATTTGGAAGAACAAAAGATCAAGGATATCCAGAAAAATCATGAAAAGAAAGGTGAAAGGAGGGGGCCTTGCAGTACCAGATCTCAAATTATACTATAATGCAGTGGTAATCAAAACAATATGGTACTGGCTAAGAGACAGAAAGAAGGATCCATGGAATAGACTTTGGATAAATGACCTCAGCAAGACACAGTATGATAAATCTAAAGATCCCAGCTTTGGGGACAAAAATCCATTATTTGACAAAAACTGCTGGAAGATTGGAAGACAATATGAAAGAGTTTGGGTGTGGCTTAAGATCTCACACCCTACACCAAGATAAACTCAGAATAAATGAAGGACTTGAACATAAAGAAGGAAACTATAAGTAAGTTAGGTGAACACAGAATACACTCTTGTCAGATCTTTGGGAAAGGAACATTTTAAGACCAAGCAAGAGTTAGAAAAAATTACCAAATGCAAAATATAAATCATATGCCTATTTTGACCTTTTCTTGGTATAAAGTGTGAGATATTGGTCTAACCCTAATTTTTTGCCATGCTATTTTTCAAATTTTCTAGCAGTTTTTGTCAAATAGTGAGTTCTTATACCAAAAGCTGGGATTTTGGAGTTTATCAAACACTATATTACTGAGGTCATTTACCCCTAATATCTTCCATTGATCCATACTTCTTCAAAGTACATTTTAAGATCTGATAATACTAATCCTTCTTTTTTATATCAGTTCCCTTGATATTCTTGATCTTTTGCTCTTCCAGATTAATTTCATTATTTTTTTCTAGTTTTATAAAATATATTTTTGGCAGTTTTATTGGTATGGCAATTTTCCGCAAGATGGAAATATTTAAATATGATATTTTCTCTTTTCTTAATTCAGGCAATTTATGTACTTATAAGTATTCATTTATTTTCACATAGGTGATCAGATTTATCATCATATAATTTAGCAAAATATCTCCTAATGATTTTTAATGTCCTTTTCACTGGAGGCAAAATCATTCTTTTAACTTTTAATACTGGTAATTTGATTCTCTTCTTTATTTTTTCAATCAAATTAACTGATTCTGTACTTATTTTATTATTTTTTCATATGATCTACTCATAGGCTGAGACAAAATGGCAGCATAGTAGCTGAATCTTGGAGCCCCTCTGGGTTTCCTTCTAACCAATTATTACAAAGTATCTCAAAAGGACAGAAATCAAAACCAGACAAGTAATGAGGCTGTCTCACTGAACACAGTATGAAAGGTAAGCAGTGAGTCGTGATTCCCACATTATAAGGAAATGAAACTGCATGAGGAAAAGAACAAGCTGACCACCCTTCCCACCCTCACACAACTCCAGAGTTAGAGCCAGGGCTGGGGACATCTACAAATTCTCAGGAACTGGTGGAAAGCACCGCAGACTTACCCCTAAGGGCTGTGCTAGGCCTTGGTAGTCAGACTTGAGGCTTAGAAACACATAGCTTGGTTCATACAGTTGGGAAGACAGCCTCACGGCAAAATGCTTTGAAGCTACCTATGAAAAAATCACATATCTACCTACCCTCACTCAGGCCACTGACAGGATAAGGAAGATAGTACCAAGATAAAGCCCTGCACAACAGAAGCTAAGAAACCAATAACCAACAACATGCAGGAATCCCAATCTGGCATCCCAAAAAATGGCAAAAAAAGTTCTTGACCCTGATAAATTTCTACAGGGAAAACTACAGAAGCAATTGGAAAGAATGAGAAACAAGGAAACACATGCAAACACTCCCCCCCCCCCCAAATGGAAATTGTTAACAAGATTTGGAGGAACTTAAAATAGAGCCCAAGAACCAAATAAAAAAGTTAGAAGAAAAATGGAAAAAAGAAAAGAAAGTAAATCAAAAAGAAAATAACAGCTTCAAAAGCAAAATTGCCAAAATGGAAAAAGAGGCACAAAAATCAAGAAAGTAATAAAGGAATTGGAAACCACAATAGACCTGCTGGAAGACAAGAAAAGCAGGATAGACCAAACAGGAAAAAGAAAAGCAGAAGTGAAAATCAATCTTTAAAGATTAGAATTGGGCAAATAGAAGCTATTGATCTCACAAGACAGAAAGAAATAAAGCAAAATCAAAAGAATGAAAAAAAAAAATTGAGACATGAAATATCTCACTGAAAAAAGAATTGACCTGGAAAACAGATCGAGGAGAGACAATTTGAGAATTATTGGATTACCTGAAATCCTGGAAAAACAACAACAAAAAAAAGGAATCATCATATTGCAAGAAATTATCATATGACCAACTTCTAGTTTTATTCATTAGTTCAATAGCTCTTTAGCTTCAATTTTATTATTTTCTATTTAGAATTTTAAGATTTCCAATTTAGTCATCAGTTTGAGATTTTTAATATTCTTTCTTCTTTTACTTGAGTGACCAATTAATTTATCTGCTTTTTCTCTATTTTATTGATATAAGTGTTCAGGTGTATGAAATATTCCATGATATAGTTTTGTCTATATCCCATAAATTTTGTTATGTTGTCTCTCCATTGTCATTTTCTTTAATGTAATCTGTGAATGTTTCTAAAATTTGTCTTACAACTCACCGATTTTAAAGAATTAGATTATTTAGCCTCTACTTAATTTTTAATTTGCCTTTCCATGAACTCTTACTGATTATAAATTTTATTGCATTTTGTTCTGAAAATGTTGCATTTATTATTTCTGCTCTCTTTCATTTGGTTGTGATACTTTATGCCCTAGTACATGGTCAATTATTAGGATATGCACTGTATGCTGCTAAAAAGAAGGTATATTCCTTTTTATCCATATTCAATTTTCTCAAGATATCTATTAAATTTAACATTTAAAAATTTCCATTCATATCCTCTATTTATTTAGTTAGATTTCTCTTGTTCTGATGAAGGAAAGGTAAGTTTCCCCACTAGTATAATTTTCTAGCATATTTCCTTCTTAAGGTCATTTAATTTCTCCTTCAAAAATCTGGATGCTAGAACATTTGGTGCATATATGTTAGATACTCACATTACTTCATTAGTTTATACCTCCTTTTATCAAGATGTGATTGCCTTTTTATCTCTTTTAATCCGATTTATTTTTGTTTTAACTTTTTCTTAAATCATGTTTGTTAATCCTGCTTTTTAAAAAAATTCAGTTGAAGCCCAATAGAGTCTGCTCTAGTCCTTTATCTTTACTCTGTGTGTATTTTCCTGCTTCAAATGTGTTTCTTATAAACACATATGGTAGGATTCTGGTTTGTAATCCACTCTGCTATCTTTTTCTGACTTCTAGGTGATTTCTTCCCATTGCTATTCATAGTTATGATTATTATCTGTAAGTTCCCCTCCTCCTTATTTTACCCCTTTTAATCCTGCCCATTCTTCTTTCACTTTGCCTTTCAATATCGGTGTTTTTCTTTAATAATTCCTCTCATTTTCCACCCCTCATATAAAACCCCTCCCCACCACTACCATTATATTCCTCTTCTACTTCTCACTAGGATGAGATGGGATTCTATTCTCTAGTGAATCTGGCTGACCTTCCTTCTCTGAGCTAATCAAATGAGAGTAAGGTTAAAGTCACTACCCTAATCCTTCCCCTCAACTGTCATAGTTTTCCTTTTCCTACACCCCTTTATATCATATAATTTATCCTATTTTAATTGTCTCTTCTCATTTCTCTTAATGCAATCCTCTTTTTGAACCTTGGCTGCTTGTTTTTAACATGTCATTCTAAACTTTTTACTATTACACCTTCTGTCTATGTATACTTTTAATTACTATAATAAAGATAAATTTATAAGAGTTACAAATATATTTCTATATAGGAATCTAAACAAATAGACCTCAATAAGGGCCTTGATTCTCTCATCTTTCTTATTTACCTTTCCATTCTTCTCTTGAATTTTCTTTTTAAGTTTGGTATGCATAAAGGGATGGAAATTTATTTTATTAAATGACCATTCTTTATCCTGAAAAAATATAGTCAGATTTTGATAAATAAGTGTTTTTTTGGTTATAAATCATACCCTTATCTTTCAGAATATCATATTTCAAGACTTCACATCCTGCCAGATCCTGTGGGAATTCTTACTAGGGCTGTTTGCCATTTTTTTACCTCAGTCTGAGAGGTCTTGAACTTGACTATGACATTCATTGGAGTTGACATTTAGGGATTTATTGGAGGAGATGATCTATGGACTCTTTCCATCTCTATTTTACCCTCGTTCAAAAATATCAGGACATTTTTCTTAGATAATTTCTTGTAATGTGTCTTACATTTTTGGTCATGACTTTTAAGTAGCCCAGTATTTTTTCTTCTCTTTTAAATATGTATTTAGAATATTTCTCCATGGTTACATAATTCATTATTTTTCCCACCCCTATTCCTTTCCCCTCCTGGAGCTGATAAGCAATTCCACTGGGTTATACATATATCATTGTTCAAAACCTATTTCAATAATATTGATATGTGCAATAGAGTGATCTTTTAACATCAAAACCCTAGACATATCCCAATCAAGCATTATTGATCATATGTTTTTCTTCTGTGTTTCTGTTCCCACAGTTCTTTCTCTGGATATGGATTGTGTTCTTTCTCATAAGTTCCTCTGTATTGTCCTAGATAATTGCATTGCTGCTAGTAGAAAAGTCTATTACAATCAATTGTGCCTCAACATATCAGTCTCTGTGTACAAAGTTCTCCTGGTCCTGGTACTTTCACTCTGCATCAATTCCTGGAGATCTTTCCTTTTCATATAGAAATCTTCCAGTTCATCATTCCTTTTAGCACAATAGTATTCCATCACCATCTGATACCACACTTTGTACTGCTATTCCTCAATTGATGAACACCTCCTCATTTTCTATTTTTTAACACCACAAAGTGTGCTAATGCAATAATTCTTAAATTGTCTCTCCTGGATCCATTTTCAAGGTTAGTGTTTTTAATGAGATATTTTATATTTTATTCTATTTTTTCATTCTTTTGATTTAGTCTTATTGTTTTTTGCTGTCTTGTGCAGTCATTAGTTCCTCTTTACCCAATTCTAATTTTTAAAGAATTAATTTCCTCCATAATCTTTTGATCCTGCTTTTCCATTTAGTACATTCTACTTTTCATGGAACTTTTCTCTTGATTCGATTTTTGTGTCTTTTTTTTCACTTGACCAATTTTACTTTTTAAGTTATTTTCTTTTAGAATTACTTTTATTTCTTTCCCTCAATTTTCTTCCACCTCTTTATTTGATTTTTGAATTCCTTTTTGAGTTATTCCAGGACTGAGATCAATTTCTATTTTTATTTGAAGTCTTGCATGTTGTTGCTTGAATCTCACTGTCCCAATTGACTCTGTGCCTTGCTTTTCTTTATCTACATAGATGTTTTCTATGGTTTACTGTTTCTTTTGCTGTTTACTCATTATCCCAGACTTCTTTTGCTTGTGGATTGGGGATTCTGAAAGGTGATGATTCAGTCTCCTCTGCTTCCAGGACTTAACATTCTGAGCCACTTTGTCCTGAGGCTTGGTATTCACTGCAGTGTAAGTTTGAAATGTCCAAGTGTTATGGACTTTTGACCCTCATTGTGGATTGGTGCCAGGGCTTGGGACTTCAAGTGGTGGGTACAGGGTGTGAGGTGCTTTGGTTGGTGTAGGCAGTGTCCTGGGATCATAAAATTGATTTACAGCCAGGCTCAGAACCTGATGCAATAGGTGGGGGGTAGGGAAGTAGACATTTGCCTTCATTCATCTGTAAGTAATTTTTTCTTCTGGTTTCCCATTATCCAATGTAAATTTACTCTCTCTGCCTTTCTTTCAAGTTGTTTTCCATAGGAGAATCATCTCTACACATCTTACTGTGGACTTTGGTCTCCTATCACTTTTAAAGATTGCTTTGGAGGAGTCTAAGAGTTGTTTTAGCTTTCCCTGCTACTAAGCTACTACTACACCACCCTGGCTCTGTCCCCCTCCCTTCTCAACAATTCATTTCTTTGAGAAGAATATTCCATCTACTGATTCATTTAGTTTTCATCATCTTTCTTTCATATTTTGTGTTTGCTCACTATCTCTACCTCTTGGCTTCATTGAATTCCTATAAATCCCAGCTAAATGTAGCTGGTCAAAATCATCATCTGGACACTGGGTAAATTTTTTTCTGTCAAAATCAGGACTAAAACTTTACTACAAATTAATTATTATTTTCGCCATCAAAAGACAGAGAAATAAATTAGAGGCATGTTTATTCTCAATCTAGTTATTGTCATAGAGTAGGAAAAGAGAGCAAGTTGCAATCTGATTTATGTTAAAAATTTTAAGAGAGAAAAAATTCCCAATGGTACAAAAATAGGATAAACAGAATCTCATGACCTCAAAAGGTATCAAGGATAAAATAATATAGACACAAAGACAAACATTCACATTGATGAGGAAAGAGGGTTGCTGTCTAAAGAAACAGATATCCACAGAAAACTCTTCAATCACTATGCATTTTTAAAATATATGCAGAGCACACAAATAAGGAAAGGGAATTGAAAATAAATGCAAAAGCTTTGAATGGTGCTGAATAAAAAAGTGCACCAGTATTGGTAGAGCTCAGAATAAACTGACATTCAGAGGAAATTTACTGAAAACTATTTTTTAAAAAAAGTATTTGGTTTAGCAATATTGGGGAAAACAGGTTATAGGCAGAAGTAGGAAACTGGTGATGATGGATGAGATAAATAAAATGGATAACAGAAAAAACAGGGCTATTAAAACTTTTTTTTAAATTTTGCTCAGGAGAATAATTTTTGAAATTTTTGCAGCACAAGTGAAAAGCAAGAAATGGCCAGTAGATATGGGACTTTCAACATAAGTAAGAGAAAAGACTCCTGTCCTTGGTGAGGTAAAATCACTTGTACCAGTAGAATAGCTGTCAAGTATACTGAAAACAAAACAAAACAAAACAAAACAAAAAAAAACAGACAGATGAATTTTCTGAACCATTGAACTTTAAAAGATGATGATGAGCAACTGAGTTATTACTATACTGAAAAGGGGGGAAAGTATGACCTATTAAATATAAAAAGAGAAAAATGAAGCTAGGGAGATTGGCTTTGATCCCCTCTAAGTTTCTTGAATTAATAATTAAAGTTATGGCAACAGAACATCTGCCAGTGGAAACAGTGATCAAGAAAGATTCAATATGACTCTGTGTATGTGTGTGTATGTGTCTTTGTGTCTATCTGTATCTCTTATCCTTTGGGCTGTCTTCACACATATACATGTATATATATATATATATATATATATATATGACATGTACATATTATATAAAAACATGTTCATCAACATATCAGTAAAGTAGGGCCCCTGTTTCTGCTTATTCAGTAGATGCTAATTCATTTATCTACAATAAACCTAGGGAAAAAAGGAAAAATGTGGAAAATGCCAGAAAATAAAAAATATACAATTGATGTTTCAAACCATCTACTGAACACACACTGTAGCATGCCTACTACATAACTCAACTCAGAGACAGACAGACAGGCAGATAGAGACAGAGAGATAGGGGGCAGAGAAACAAGTCAGAGAGACAGAAACAGAGAGAGAGAGAGAGAGAGAGAGAGAGAGAGAGAGAGAGAGAGAGAGAGAGAGAGAGCACTGTTATTCATCCTTCATCTTCAAAAAGGACCAATGACATCATATCATGATTTCTTGATTTATCTTGAATTTATGTGAGGTAGAGTTGCACCCACTCTCTGTTCAAGAGTCATCAAAGTCCATTACCAAAATGAAAATCAGGATGATTGGTGATAGCCCATGATTCAGTGGATTACTTTTGCATCTTAAATGTCTGACCAAACTCTTAGTGTTCCCTTTGGGTACTACCAGTATGGCCTTTGGAATGAAAACATTGTCCTCTTTTCTCCATTCCACCATGGGAAGTCTTCATATACATAGGGTAGATACCCTTCTAACTCACTGATGGGTTTGTAGGTTATGGGTTAGTCTCAACCTGGTTTATCCAATCTTCCAAGACCTTTTTAGTGGGGTGTGGTTGCTGTACATGATAGCTTGTTGGAGTCACAGGTAAAAATTGAGTATCAAGTAGAAAAAGATGAATGAATAGCCCTGAAAATAGCTTAGCACACAACTACATTAGAGGTGCTGTTCTTCCTCAAACACCTGTGATACATAGGTAGATAGACAGATAAAGTATAGTACTGTATAATAGCATGTTTAATATTGGTTGTGTCATACTATGTGTTTAATTTAGTGATTAAATAATTATTACATGCATGTATCTATAAGAAAATCATGTTAAATATGAGGTCAGCAGATATTTGCCTATACCGCTGGCTTCAGACATCCATGATAGGCCTAAAATATATCCCCAGTGCATATGGAGACTCTACTGTTCATCTGTACTTCCTGTATATCTTTTATATATATATATATATATATATATATATATATATATCATCCATCTCTCTCTCTCTCTCTCTCTCTCTCTCTCTGTCTCTGTCTCTCTCTCTCTCTCTCTCTCTCTCTCTCTCTCTCTCTCTCTCTCTCATACAAACATATACAAATCTCATTTTCATTCTGGCTAGGTAATTAGACATACAAATATAGTTTGCATACATTTCCATAAAGATTAGGAAAAAAATCTCTTTGTGAAGTTCTTTACTACAAGATAGGCTATTATGGACTAACTCATTGTACAGTTAAATAGGTAAAATAAAGTTTGAATGTTCACATCCAAAATGCAATCATTAATAGTTTGATGTCAATTTGGAAAGAGGTCTTCAGTGGAATGTTATGAGTACCTGTGTTTGGTGCTCTTCTGTTCAGCAATGCCTTATATCAGAGATGTCAGACTACCTGGTAAGGCAGCCATAGCTAAACTTCTTACTATTATTGATTTAAAATGTAGTTAGAAAATACTTAATAAAAATTTTAAAAATACAATACCACATAGATAATGCTAATTTGTGGTTTCCTAAGCTAATATGCAGCTTACAGGTTTCTATTTTAGTTTATTAGCGAACTTCAATAAAGAGAAAGGAGTAATATTTATTACTCACTTTGTGCCAGATAGTACAAGTACTTTGCAAAGATCTCATTTCATATTTTTGCTTGCATTCTTTTCAAATTCAGAAAAATTCAAAGCTAAAAAGATCTAAATATAAATTTATTATTATCCAATGATTAGCTGACTTAAAGAAACATTAATAAGGTTGGATAATTGGGAGAGATCTATGAAAATTAATAGAGATAAATTTCATCTTGTAGACTGATAATAATCAGTTTCTTTGTGGGGAAATGTAGATTTTAGTTGACTGCAAATTCAATATAATTTAGTAGAACATGAAACCTAGGATGGTAACAATATGCAGGACATTATCTTTTGAACATGTGTTGAAGAAACCTCTGAAAACTCATGACAAATTGAATAATCTGTGAAATATAGATTTATTTTTTAAATATTTATAACACTCCAACCAGGACAGTAATGTAGAGAGGTTGATTTGTATCATTGACAAAATTCTAAGACATATTGATGAAATGGTTAGTGAACATCTGGATAAGTATATGGTAATCACAAAGATCTAATATGGCTCCCTAAAGGATAGATAATGCTAGGTTAATCTCATTTGATTTTTTTTTGGATCAGGAAACTAAACTGACAGATCAGAAAAATATATAGTTTTCTAGGAATTTATCACACATTTGACAAAGCTTAATTTTATTCTTGATGAAAAGATGTAGTAATGTAATCCACAAAGTACAACTTAACAATTTAAATGAATGATCAGATGGAAAGAAGAGTTGTTTTTGCCTCAATGTCACCTTGGAATGAGATCACAACCAGAGTGCCTCAAGGACTGCACTTGATCCTGTGCTATTACATTTTTGTTTCTTATTTTGTTTTTTTATTCTTTGTTTTGCTTCATCAATGTATTGGATAAAAACAGAAATGGCATACTTGTCTAATTTCAGTTGACAAAGACATAGGAGCAATAACAACTTACTTGATGAAAAAATTAAGGTTCACAATCATCTTGACAAATTACAGGAAAGCTGTCAGAATTTATAAAGATGAAATTTAATCATTGTAAATGTAAAGTCTTAATATTTTGTTACCAAAATTTTCAACTTTGTAAATACAAGATTGGAAAAGATGTGACTCAATCACTATCCATCTAATTAATATCATACTGAGATTTTAGTGTACTCTAATACTATGTAGAGCCAAACAGTGTGATATGAAAAGCAAGAAAGATATAATCATTTTAGGATGCATTGATACACAAGGGAGACAAATGCCCAAGTCTTATTGTAATAAATTTGCTTTACTTTGCCCTGGTCAGAGCACATCTAGAATATTATACTCAGTTCTGTCTCCCACATTTTAGGAGGGGTAGAGAAATGCTGAGGAGGGTCCTTAGCACAGGATACAACCTTGAGGTCAGGTTATGCAGGGATTAATTGGAGGGACAGGGAATGTTAGCTTGCAAAAGACAAAATTTGACATTACATGACTCTAATTTTCAAGCATTTGAATGGCTACTTCATGGAAGAGAAGCTTGATGTTCTGTATTAGGAACAAATGTTAAGAAAACTTTCCTTAGAGTAACCCACAAGAAGAATAAGCTACCTCAGGTGATAGAGTTAAATAGCAATTTAATGTATTCAAGGAAATTCGGGATAATCACTTGGATGTTATGTAGAGAAATTACTGTTTAGTAGGAAGTGAAGGGATTATACATGCAGTTAGTCTCTACTTTATGCCATGTACATAGATATTTTTACATATATTATCTCATTTTATTTTCACAATAACCCTGTGACTTAGGTGATACTCACCTGCCAGTTCAGATATAAGCTGTAATAGATATTCTTTGAGTTCCTTTCCACTCTGAAATTAATTGAAGGGAGCAACTGATTCGAAGGTCCTCTTTCTACTCTGCTTTTGAGATTGCATTTAATGACTTCTCTAAGATAGTTTCCAGATCCATAGGAGATATGAAAAATGAAACAATTCTCTAAGTAATTCAGACACAATTTTTTTAAACTTAAATTAAGATTGGGGCCAAAATGATCTAGAAGAATGTTATGAAATGTCTGCTCCCTTCTCATCTCTATTCTAAATTTCCATCTGCCTTCTTCACATTTTTGCTCTTATGTTCCAAGGTAATTTCTAAGTCAATATTTCCAAAACAGAACTCTTTGCCCACCCTTCTATACCTGCACTTCTTTCAGACCTCTTTACTCATCACTTTCTCGGGTTCAAAAGTACAGAATCATCCTTTACTCTTCAGTCTCCCTTGTGTCCCATACCAATCAGTTGCCAAATATTATTAATTCTATTTCAACAATATTTCACAAGTCCATTACATTCTCTTTATTGACTAGGGGAATACTGTAACATTTCTCTCGTGGTCTATTATAACAATCCCATATTTGATCTCTCTGTCTTCCCTGTCTCCTCATACCAGACTACCTTCCACAAGCTGACAAAATAATCTTGACAGATTTCTGACTATATTGTTCTACTTTTCAAAAATATTCAGTAATTCCCAATTGTGAATAAGATATAAATTCCTCAATTAATATTTTGATCTTGCTTAGTGCAGTTATAACCTACTTTTCAAAACACAGTCATTTTACTTCCATTATTATAGCATATGTTTTGTCCAAAATAGCTTATAGGGTAACACTCAGAAATTGGCATTCCATCTCATGTCTAATTACCTTTGCAATGACTGCCATACTCCTTTATGAATGCACTTCCTCCTGACTCACACCTCTCAAAATACTTAACTAACTTCAAGGTTGAACTCAGGTTCTGTTTTTTTTTTGGGGGGGGGGGAATATTTTCTGATCTCTATAATTTTAATGTCTCCTAGTTGACACAATGGATAGAGCAGTGGACCTGGAATCAGGGAGACCCGAGTACATATATATCCTCAGACATTTACTAGCTGTGTTATCCAAGCAATTTACTAAATATATGACTGTCTCAATTTCTTCATCCACAAAATTAAGATAATAATAGCACTTATCACTCAGAGTTGTTGTGATGATCAAATAGGATATCAATTATACACATACTTAACACACTGACCGAAAGATAAGGGCACTATATTAATATTAATTATTATTGTTCCTAAAGTCTTCTTGCATTGATTTATAAACCTAAATCTTTCTAGTAGAGCATAAGGTCCTAGAGATAAAGGAGAGGTTTTTTTTTAATATTTATATAAAATAATATAATTTATTTTCCCAGTAACTGATATCATATTTTGCATATTTCAAGGGGGGAGGGTTGAAAGAATGAGTTTGCATCCAAGTTTATTTTTTTCTTAATAATTTCTAGTGAATCTCTCTACTTCCTAAAACTCACAAAATAATCTGAGAATTATATTATTAGAAATTTATATGGGTACCCTTTTGCCAATGTATGGCCAAAATGGGTATATGATTTACCCATAAAGAGTAATACCATAAGCAAATTAGGACAACATAGAATAGTCTTCATTTCAGATATATGAGTGAGAGAAGATATTAGGATTCATGCCTTAGGTTTTTCATATCCCTGGGTAACTAACATGATGTTTAGACCTATGATTTTACTAGCACTGGAATCTTCTGAGAGAGGAAACTTTTATCAAAGATTGTCAAATTCTCTGCAACTTATAGCATTGGAAAGCTTCTTAGATGAGTTATCCAAAGTTACACAGTTAAGATGTGAAAACCAGGCTTAAATATTGCAATCCATTAATCAATATTAACCCTTTATAAGCAGCACTTCCTAAATTATACATTTAATGTAATGAATAATGGCATTTACCAATATTAGGTGAAACCTTAAGGATTGAAAAATAATGTTATATATTTGCTAAATTAATATTGCTAAAATCTAAAGAAACAGCATTTTTGAAATACAACTAGTTTGTTTGGTAATTGGCATACCAAAGGAATTCATAAAAGAAATATTTCACTCAATTCATCTAATAAAATCTGTTTTGTGGGAAAAAATGAGAAAAGGAAAAGAAACAATAAAAGGAGATTCATCACTTCACATTCTCTGTACTAACCTTGACAGAAACTTCCTCATGATAAATACCAAGAAATTTATGAATAGTTATTAGCTTAAGAAGGTGGACAAGTCTAATATAAGTTGTAGAGTCTGATATTGTTGTTCACAGGATGATTAAAACTTAAATCTTTTTGATCCTAACACTAAAACTGAAATCTGAATGATTTGAAAGGCTTTCTAAAAGTATTCTTTAAGATGTGGAGACAGAATCCTTAAGAAGAAAGGATATACTATATGGTTTTATATGAAAACAAAGCAAAGCTAATTGTAGGACACTACATGTAAGGACACTACATGCCCTTACTCAACAGAATAACTTTTCTACTTCAACATAAGGAACAAAGATTATTTCAATTAAGATCACCTGGTTAATAATAGGCATTATCTAGTTAATATACCTATGAAGATTGACAGTTTGTCAAACCTGAATATTCCTTTCAAAATTTTACTTTGCTAATCACTAATTAATCATAATTAAATTGAAAATTTAATGAACATATTTTAGGTTATGTATATGTACATTTATGTATTGGAATAATGAATATTTAGAGAAATATCTGGTCTGATCAAAGTAGATATCCCCATTTGCTACTAGGGTATATTGTAGCTCATCTAGGGCTTTGTAACCTGATTTCATGTTTGTTTATAAACCCTCAGCAGGATATCCAATAAACATGCTTGTTCTTTGACTTGTATACTAATTTGTAAATATGAGTCATCATTGTAGTAATTCATTCGTTATCTCTCATTTGAACAAAATAATTAGTTCACCTACATTTCTACTAATACCTTTCCTTGTTCATCCTTCATATACCACATTGAGAATGCAAATTATCATGATAATATTTCTACTGGTACCTAGCAAATGTATTTTGGAATGAATATGAAAATCAAGTGCTCTGTTTCTATATTTATCATTCCTATGATACTATAGACAAAACCTCCCTTCCATGATGACTTCTGCTCTTGTTTATGACTATTAGAAGGCAGTCCTTTAAAGTAGTGGGCTGTTTTACTTTTGAATATGAATTTATAGTATGTGGTATAATTATGACAGAGAGTAAATACTTCCTAAAGATTTCTGTTTCATTTCCCTTGTCCTTTGGTATAGACAGAGATACATATACATGTATGTGTGTGTATATATATATATATATATATTTTTTTTTTAACATATATACATATACATTATGTGGCTTTGAAGTCTTAAAATTTCATGATTCACATTATTAAGAAAATAATAATATTCTTAGTAATCTGTTATGTCTTTAATATGAATATTACCTCCAGGGATGCAACCCCTTAATTCTTGTTCATTGTGTGTTTATATTGTTCATGTTCTCCCATAAGTTTGTTACTAGGCTGAATGAAGGTCTTCCTTGAATTCTTTTCATTAACCAGCAGTTTTAAAACACCTAATAAGTGCTAGCTGCTATGCTGAAACTGTCTCTGCTCTCAAGGAGCTAAAAGTCTACTCAAGGAGATGACATGGAAAAACTGTACGTAATAATATACTATGTATATAAATATATAATAATTATTATGTATTATATAAATAGTATGTATAATCACATACATAATTTATATATCTGAATACAAATATATGTATGTATATATTTGCACACATTCATGTATTTATATGTATACCTGGAGAAAATAAATAAAAAAGAAGTAATCAACATTACTTGAGATCAATGAAGGCTTCTTAAAGCAAGATTTTAGCTGATACTTGAAAAAAGTCAAAGGAGTCAGGTTGTGGAGATGAGGAGGGAGGAAATTTCAGTTTATCACCTCTGAGAATGCCCAGAATTGGCAGAAGTAATTAGATTAGCAAAAGCAAGGAGGGCAATGTCACTGATATGAAAAGTACTTGAGGGTAAGATTCAAAAAGTTGGGGAGAGTGGAAGTGTCAGGTTATGAAGTGTTTTGAATATCAATCAGATGATTTTATGTTTGATCATAGAAATGAAAAGAGTCAGGGAAGTTTATTGACCATATTTCATCACTACCACGTTTTAGGAATATTGATTTGACAGCTGAGCAGAGGATAGCTAGGGGATGGTGAAACTTGAAGAATAGAGACTAACCTAAAGGCTATTTCAATATTCTAGGCATGACATGTAGGGAGCTTATAACCATGGTAGAAGCAGCGCCATATGAGAGAAGAGGGTTCATACAAGCAATGTTACAATAATGTTATGAAGTTAAAATAAACAAAAACAAACAAAAGTGAAGAAATATAGACAGACAAAAAACAGAAATAAAAATAAAGGTATAAATAATGATAGAGAATACAAAGTTTGAAAAATAATAGAAAATAACAATTATATTGATGAATAATGGTCATATTCTAAAAAATATAAAAGTTTTAAATAGTGTTTTTTGATTAGAGTGGAATATAATGGAACTGTTACTTTTTACCATTGAATATGTGTATCTAAGTGTATCCTAAAATAGCACTATTGTTTTTAGCTGTTATGTCACATAATCAATTTATATTGACTTTACTCTCCACTAAAATCTGAGGTCTTCTTAACATGAACTTTCATTTATACTTTATATAGTTATAAAGCTAATCTTTAAAAGCCAAGTATTAGACATTATACTTATCCCTAGAAAATTTCATCTTACAAGATTTGCCATATCATTCTAAACCCTTAAAGGTTTTTTGGCATTCTAATTATGTCATTTAACATGCCAGCTATCTTTCTCATGTTATGTTGTCTGCAGGTTTGACAAGAATCTCGTTTTTATTTTCACAAAATTTTGTTGTAAAATGTTCAGTACATTTTTGTATTCATTTATTTAAATGTTTTTTTGTTGTTGTTGTTTCTTCTGATGGTTACTAAGTATCTAGTAAAAGAAAAAAATGTTAAGTAGAATAGGACCTAAAATATCTATTCCTGGGGTTCTCTCTAGAGATCTTTGATATTGGACCATAAATAACTATTGTTTGGCTTCAGTCTTTCAACCAGTTCTGAATTATCATAGATATATTATTATCTGTATGACAATTTTTTCAATTTTGAAAATAATCATCATCATCATCAATAACAGTCAAGATTCATATAATGTTCAATGTTTATAATTCACTTAACAAATATTATCTCATTTTATACTCACAATAGCTATGGAAGTTAAGCTCTATTTTCATCTCCTTTCCTCGATTAGAAAACTGGGACAGAGGCTAAATTACTTGCCTAAGGTCACAAACTGTTCTCAAATTCCTTGCTGAAATTCAAGAATATTATGTCATTGAAGGTCTTCTGACATGTCAGTCTAGTAATCTTGGCAAAAAAAAAAAAAGTCTAATATGTATGTTATGGCTCTCAAGGATGCTTTCTTTGTTGTTTTATTGCTCTTAAAATAAATTTGATCAATATCTTCTTTTCAAATGCCAAGTTGGAATGGCCCACTGAATAGAGAGGTGGCCTTAAAGTTAGAATGCATTGCATTCAAATCCTGTTACCAACATATGCTGACTGTAAACAAATTTCCTCACGTTAAAATACTATGGACAATTGCCTTGGATTATAATTCACAGAGAAGGTAAAAACATGAATTGGGAGAAAGAATTTCTTTCTATAGGAATTTCCTAAACAATGTCACAGATTTAGCATCTGTCTATCTTTTTTTTTTTTGATATCATGACTGTATCTTAACCTACCCTGACATCTTTCACTTACCAACGAATTTCCTTGTTAAAAAGAAATTAAATAAAAAGGTAAAGCAAAACCAATGAATTCATTGTCTAAAATCGAATATAGTGTGTTCTATAACCATTTCACACCATCTACACTGAAAAGAAGGTGTCATTTGCCATTTTTCTCTTGAGTCAAACTCAGGTCATTAAAATGGCATGATATATATTTTTATTTTTCTTTCTATATATAATTGCAGTTCCCATGTCAACTATTTTCCTGTTTTAGGTTATTTCACTCTATATCAGTTGCATAAATGATCCTGAGTTTCTCCAAGTTGCATATATATGCATATATATATATAATAATTTCATGTCAATGAAATAATATTTCATTATATTTAGCTGACAGAATTTGTTTTTCAATTTCAAGTTGATGGTCACTTTCATTTGAATATTTTGTTACCAAAAATGTATTGGTAGAAATGTTTCAATATACATGAGACATTACTTTTTGTACTTGACCTACTCTGGAAATATATTGGGGCAGTTGGTGGCCTAGAAGATAGAATATCTGACCTGGAGTCAGGAAGATCTGAGTTCAAATCTAAGCTCAGTTACTTACTAGATTGATAGCTTTAGGTAATTCACTTAACCTCTGTTGATCTATATTTTCTCATCAATAAAATGGGAATAATAATAATGTCACCTTCCTCCCAGGATTCTTGTGAGGATTTATGGAAAAATATTTGAAAAGTGCCTGACACATAACAATCCTATAAAGTACTAGTTATTATATGTGATGTTTATAACAAAGGATATGAAAATTTTAGCCACTTCACTTAATTCTAATTCTGTTTCCAGAATGTTTGCACTAATTTATAGCTATGTCAATGAGGGATATGCTTACTATATTTACATTTTAATATTCATTTATCATTTCTCTTTTCTATATCAAATTTGTTAAGGTACATAGTGCTGAGAATTTTGTATATTTTTAATATCCTCATTTAAATAACATTAATACACATTTCTTTTTTTAATCTTTTTTTATCAGATTTGCCCATATTGGACAAAATCTATTTAAGTTTCACAAAATGTATGTGTTGTTTCCATGTATCTTGTTAATTCAATTAATTTATCTTTCATATATAGAACTTAAAGGATGGTGATTTACCTAAAGGGGGAAATAGATTTTATGTAATAAACTATTATTTCATTTTTTATTTCTCACTTCTGACTCTTGAAGATCTACTTAAACCTTTAGGCATCTTTGTTCTTTGTTGTTACTGTTTTTATTCCTTGATCATCTTTTTTCTTTATTTTTCTTTAAGCTCTGTTCCTAGTTATGTTTTTAAATTGTCTGGGAAGATGAAAGATCTCATTTTATTGTTTGTTGTTTTTTTGATAATTGCATGTCTTATTCTTAGAGTATTCTTGTTGAGCATTTTATGAAGAAAATATTCAGCTCATCTTTTTGTTTTTTCATATTTTTGCATTGTGGAGGCAAATAAAAGGGTCCTGTTTTTTCCTTCTATTGACATGGGCAACTCCATCTTTAAATTAGACTTTATTTCAGTGTAATTTTGAATACTAATTAACTTTCTTTGGAAGGATTTACTTCTACTCCAATCCTTTGCTAAAACTTTCAAAATATATATATATTTAAAATCAATACCTCTATCTTAAGAGTAATAACAAATATGTAATATTTTTTAAAAATCTGAATAATGTACATTTTTATTTTCTTATTTTATGAAATATTTTACCTCCTACTAAATAACAGTTTGTGATGCAACATAATTTTGGGGCATTTTCTTCTTTATTTTATAACAAATATACTAACTGAAAATTACTTTTAATCAGAAGCAACTCAGGAAAGTCTGAGTATCAATGAACCTCTGCCTAAAATGATTAATATGAACAGTAAGGCTACTTTCTAGTCTCTCTCTTAATGTATAATCAAAAACTGAGTTTTTCCTCACAACACATGAAAGCATAGAGAATAAACTGGCAAATAAATACAGTGGAAAGATTGCTGAGCATAAAGTCAGGAAGACTCCTCTTCATCAGTTCAAAGCAGTCCTCAGACACTAAATATATAACCTTGTGTAAGTTACTTAAGCTGATTTGTTTAAGTTTCTCATTTGTAAAATTTACTGGAGAAGGAAAATGTAGACTACTTCATTATTTTTGCCAAGAAAATCCCAGTCACACAAAGTTAGACACAACTGAAACAATGAAAAAACAATAACAAGGAATAAAGATTTCTATTACACCTATATAAATGAGGCACTGAATGCACTAAGTGACTTTTCTTGATATTCTCTCATTTGATCTTCATAAAAATCTTGATATGTGCATGTGATATGATTATCTCCACTGCATAGTTTAAGAAATTGAGGCAAATGATAGTTAGGTGATTTGTCTAGTGTCACATAGCTAGTTAGAGTGTGACACTGGATTTGAATTCAGGTCTTTCTAACTCCAGGTTCAGTGATATTGTCATATCTAAAGGTTTATTACTGTTTTCCTTGCTATGTTATATTAATTCTCTTCCCACTTACCTAGAGTACAACATTTCTTCCCACAGTCTGCTGAGAATAGTCATTCTCAGACTTTTCAAGCTGTAGGAAAGAAAGAATGAGAATTCATTTTCTCTACAAATAATTCTGTTCTTTCCTTTTCATAACTAGGCAGAATGAGTTATTTCTACCTCTTGTAGAACAAAATTTAGGACTCAGAATAAGCCCATTCCATAGCTATAAGAGGAAAGGGCACCTGAATTGGACCTTAAAACACAAGTCTGTGAGTTTGGGATTTATTGGGCAAATGGGTCCTTCACCTATTTAATCTCACTGATGCTATTTCACATTAATTTAACCTTACTAACATTTCTATTTTCTCATCTCCAATTCAGTTCTAAACATTATAGCTTTGAATCATAACTCTAACCCTTTTTAGAGATTCTTAGGAAAGAAAAAAATAAAAAATACCACTGTGTCATTTATTTTGTGGGGGGGAGTGGATAAAAACACTTAGCCCAGTGTTTGACACAAAGTACTCACTATATAAAGGATTATTCCAATTCCCATATACATTTTACCTCCCTTTCAAAATCCTCACCAAACATGACTTTGGGAATACCATTGCTAGGAATCAAGGTCAAGTCTTTACACTAGCATTCTGTAAAAAAAACAAACAAACAAAAAACACCTTTTCTTTTATAAAAAATGAGGAATTTAAGTCAAAGTCTATTTCTAGAGTGCTTACCTTGTATTTCAAAGGTTTTCCAATATCACTAATAAATAGCACAACTATTAAATGCCTATTTGTTCATTATTACATGATTCAATTTGTCTGAACTTGTCAGACTGAATTAATGGAGGCTAAATTAATTCCTTTACTATTACCTAGAAAGTATCCAAATTCTACCAATAATATTATATCAGGAGAATAATTATAATGATGAATATGGACTTATTTGGCTCTTGAAATTAGTTTTTATCCCTATTTATTTATTTTTGACCACTTACCCTTGGCTTCAGAGCTTGCTTTTATAGATAATCTAATATAATGACTTACAGAAGAAAAATATTGAGACTCAGAGATGTCATGAACTGGCCAATGAAAAAGTGTCAACAAGCAAGATATCTAACTTTTTGTTGCTATTGTTTAGATATAAGGTCTTTTATATAGCAAGAAAAAAGTTTTTTACCTTGGAAATTTCCATTATGTTATACTCTATTAGATAAAAAAAAGCATTTTCTATTCTTCCTTACATCTGCCTCATTCTGAATTTCTTTTTTAAAATTCATTTAAATTTTTTTTTTGCAATCTTACTGGTAGTTAATTGCTCAAAATTGTTCTATTATTGTACTTTTCCTAGTATTCTAAGATAGATGGTATCATATGATTTCTATTGATTTGATTATTGATATGGTCAATTAGTCTTAGATTCTTGAGATTAAAAAAAAAACAAAGATATAGCATTCACTTTGTGGTCCTTTATGTCAACCTTAACATCTTAACAATTCTGAATAGGGCCTGCATATTTCCATATGCTGCTCTGTCTATGTTTCTAGTCATCCCACTGCCTAGGAAGTTAACCAGATTAGTAACATCCACAGGGACCAATTTGATTCTATTTCAGTTACTTCTGGTCTTTAATAATTGCCGCATCTGTCTTAGGAAAGAGAGTTGCTCATATTCATCCTCCTGAAAAGTTTACTTTACTTTGTCATTGTCTACCCTTGCCCTTCATGACATGGGCAATGTGTTTGTTGGTCTTTCAGGGAGGTGTAATTATTAATTCAACTCCACAAGCATTCATTTTGTCAAAGACTGATAGAAGGTAAATGGGCCATTGAGACTGGGGAATGAGTGGGAGTTATTTGAAATGATAATGGAATACTGTGTGGGTAGCAGAACATGAAGACCTCTAAGTGCCATAGTAAGCAGTTTGTATATTGTTCCATAAACAATAAAGGGTTGCTGAAAAATTTTAAGCCTAGACCTATGTTTCAGGGATGTTAATTTGGCAGCTGTTTTGAGGATGAATGAGAGTAGATGTATGAAACAGGAAAATCAATTAGGAGATTATTGTATTAGTACAAACAAGAGGTGATTAGAGTCTGAACCAGAGAAGTGGATCTGTGAGTGGAAAGAAGGGGGCTGGTGCAAGAAATAATGTATAATCAGAATCAATGTTTGTTAATCAATTGAAAGTACAGGGGGAGGAAGAAGAAAGAACAGATAGCTCCTGGATTTTGAACATGGCCAGTTGTGAGGGACCTCAAAAGTAGATGGGAATTCTGTGATACAATTTAGAAATGAAAGAACTGGGTGCAAGATTGGGTATCTAGAAGTCAACATTATCAGACCATTAAGTGAGCATATCTATGTAAATAGTTAGGAATGGAACATTGTAGCTAAGGAAAGGAATTGTTTTTTCATCATTATAGGAATGAGGCCACAATATGGTGAAGTAGTTAGTCAAGAAGATATAAGTTCAAATCCAGTCTAAAACATGCAGTACATAATTTTAGGTGTTATGTTAACCTCTATTTGTCACAATTTCCTCAAAAAAAAAAAGCAAGGAGGAGGCAGGTAGATGGCTCAGTATATTCCAGGCCTAGAGATTGGAAGACAGGTTCATATCTGGCCTCAGAAACTTGTTAGCTGTATGGCCCTGACCAAATCACTTAATCCCCAATGACTAGCCCTTACCACTCTTCTGCCTTGTAACAGAATATTGATTCCAAACCAGAAGGTAAGGGATTTTAAATTTTTTAATGTGGAGATAATAGCTTGTGTGTCCTATGATTGTTATAAGGATATTTAGAAATCACGTAATAGATCCCCTGGCACATAGTAGGTGCTATTTAAAAACTATTATTATTATTATCAATATAATAATCATCATTATATATTACTTGCCTTCCTGTTCTCTGTCTCCTATCCAAGCTGGCCCTCTCTTTGTTCTTCATACATGATAAGTCTCCATTTCTTATTTCTTTATGTTTGCACTAGTCAATCTTGATGACTGTGATGCACTTTCTTCTGATCTCCACTCCACAATTCTCCTTATATTAGCATCTCTCTATTTCTCTCTTTTATATATATATATATATATATAATATGTAAATATATATTTATATTATAGAAACATATATACACAAACTTATATATGTACATATATATATATAAATAAGCACATGTATATAAAACCTTTTTAACCTCATCAACTTTATACCTCCTCTCTAATTATCTTGTATTGAATTTGCAAATATTTATTCTGGATAATTCATGAAAATATTTATTCTTCAATTCCTTAATGAGTGCATGTGAATTGATTTGATTTGTGTAGAGATTGCCGCACTATTGTTAAGTGACTAAATCACTAGATGAGTTAGCTCAGAGATAAAAAAAGAAAATGACCCAGCAGATAGCTTTTGGGGCACTTTGTCAGCAGCAAAAATGGTGATCCAGGAAAGGAAATTGAAAACATTTACTGAATAGAATTCCAATGAATGATCAAGGAGACAAAAACTGAAGAGAAGCCAAAGGTGATGGGACTAACAAAAAACCAATGTATTTAACAGTTTTAAAATAATGGTACATTCAGAGAAGATATTCTCTGAAATGTTCTATTTGGAAGCCAGCTTTCAAAAGTTTGGAGTGTAAGTAGAAGGCAAGAGAATGGAGGCAATGAAAACTTTAGCCATGATCAGAAGAAACAAAAATAACTTTATGGGATCATGGAGTCAAGCTAAGGTGTTATTTTCTTGTTTTTAGGATAGGGAGACCTGGACATTTTTATAGTCAACAAGGAAGACACTAGCAAATAAAGAGAAAAAAAAACAACCATAAAATAGAGAAAGAGGGAATGATTCAAAGGGTAATCTTTGTAGAAAGAAGATGGCAATAAAGAACTGAAAAAGAAGAGTTGGATATGACAAAGAGAAAAAAAAACTCTTTAAACTTGGTCAAAGGAAGAAAGCATGTTGTAGACATATTTTGAGGTGTACAATAGAGGAGAAAAGATAGCTCAAAGGATGGCTATGATTTTCTAAGTGAATTGGAAAGTGAATTCCTCTCCTGAGGAATAGGGAGATGTAAGGGTTAAATAAAGGATTTGAATCACCATTGAAAGGGATGAGAAAGAGCTTTTCATTCTGGGATGAAAAAAGGATTGTTACATAGAAGTAAAGACCCAATGAGATTAGGTAACACATATGTAATTCCAGTGAGAACAGCTATGTGATTTAATCCAGAAATGTTCAATTTTCAGCAAGTAGAAACAAAGAAGGTGGATGATGAGGGTAACCAAAGGCTGGATTTTGGGAAATTTTAAGTAATTATAGAACTAAGAAATAAATTAGAATACAATGAATAATAATAATTACATGAGGAGTACAGTTTTTAGTGGGTACTTAATTTCCTCAACATTAGAACTTTTCTCTTTATTCTTATAAAATCTATTCGATTTATGGAGGATGAAAGTATTCTCAGATATTGGCTCTCTGCAATGAATTATGAAATGAGAATGTCTCTGGATATCAGTAATGGATGAACTAATTTTTTTTCCTGAGTGACCATTATCTTTAGAGTTTAACAATTTCTTTCTGAACTGCATTATACAATATTCTAAGAAAGAAAATAAAACCATGAATTTTCTGTAAGAAACATTTTGATAAAAAAGCTATGTTGTAAATATACATTACTGGACTTTATTCATTTTGGAGAAAGAACAGTTAAATTCCATAGCTCCACCTATATGGTAGCATCCATAGTTTAAAAATAGTTTGCTTACAAACACATGTACTTAGCCATATTCTTCACTTGTCACTAAGCCCAAGTCAGAAACGACTTTCGACAAAAATGATAACTTGTTTATAAAGTGCTTAATGGTTTATATAGTGATTTATTTACCACAATTCAATATTATCTACCTTGAATATATGCAGAGTCATTCTGAATATTGTGTAGGGAAAATAAGATACACACTTAAGTGATCAGTACAGTGAATATAGTGATAGACAAATCAGGAAGAGTTGATTTCACTAGTCTCAAACACTTACTAGTTGTGTGACATTTAATAAGTAGCTTGGTCTCTGTTTTTTTTTTTTTAACTTCCATCAAGTCTAAAATAGGGATAATGATAGCACCTATGGCTCAGAGTTTTTATGAGATGAAATGAGAATTCTCTCAAATATCAATTTATAAATATTTAGCTGATGCTAAAAGTGCTATACAATCTCTGGCTACTCCCACATTAATATTCTCCCACAATAATCCTGGGAAATAATATCAGAATAATACTAACACAGTATCAGAAAAAAGATTTTCATTAAAGGGTCAATAAGAAGAAAAACCAAGAATAATAAATGCAATTTAGGCTCAAAGATATATTTTTCCTGACATTGCTATTGTGTTTGCATTCTGCATGTACCTATTTATTCCAGGTTTTATTTATGTAGAACCTATCTTCTAGGGTCCTCAGAACTTACATATGAAAAACTGTCCCAAATGAAATAATATTAATAAATATGCATATGTATATGGTTAATTGTTATCAAATTATTGCCATTTTCCAAATATAGCTGGTAAATAAGAATTTATATGTCTATTCTTCTAAGTGTTATAAGACTCTTAACATCTTCACTGTGTCTCATGTTAGCTCAGAGAATAGAAGAAATGAGATAAAGATCATAGCCAAAACCATAAATGGTACCCAGTCCTTTTTTTTTTACCCAGTCCTTTTGAATCACTTTCTGCAACTCATCACTCACTGAAGGATTCTACAAGCCAAAAAATCAGATATCATACACCATTAGTGTCTTTTCAGGGTTTAATACCAAGCCAAATTAATGTTTGGGTTAGGTATAGGGAAAGGAGCAGTAGAATTATATCTCTAAGAGGGCATTTTAGAGTTAAAATTCACATATTTATGGAAAAAAGAAAAAATGAAACATAATAGCATATAGTTACAGAGATTAGGTAAATTCAGTAAGCAATATTCACATTAAGGAAGGTAATTGTCACTTGAAATATTGTTTTTTTCTTAATAATAATTTTCCTAATCCATTTCAAAACCTCTTTAGCCACTTGCAATATGAGTTCAATTTTCAACCTGGCCACAGGAGAATTTAAAAGTTATTTCTATTAACTGGATTTAATTAAAATCACACCATTTCTGTTTATTCTTGGAATTTACACTGACTGTCTAACATTCCTGGAAAGCTCTCCCTCCCCCTCTCTATCTCTTGGTTTCTTGATTTTCCATCTAAAATCATATTTCCACAAGAAAATTTTCTTTATTCCAGGACCTTCCCTCTGTGATTATTTACTATTTATCTTTGATACAGTATGTCTTATTGATACCTAATGGTTTATATTTTGTCTCCTCTGATAGACTGTGAGCTCCATGAGTACATGGACTTGCTTTTAATTTTCTTTGTATCCAAAGCACTTAGAATGCTTCCTAGAACATGGTAGATGCTTAATAAATTTTCATTGAGTGGCTCATGTTGATTGTTATCCTAATTTGGTCAAGGCACGAGGAAAGTAAATATTGCTCTAAATAGATTAAATGAGGTCCTCTAATTTGTTTTTCACTCTTGAAGCACAGAGTTCTTTCCTTTATTTAGTTTTCTTTTAAAAATGGATTAGGGTTTTTGAAGTGATACAGAGTTATGTATATGGCATTGTTTTCAATGAAGTTTAATTCAGATTTTCTTCATTGAAATAGTGAACTCTTTTTGAAAGGTCTTAAAACTATAAAGCCAAAAAGTATTGCCTAAACCCTCTATTATTGCCTTCGAATCAAGGTTTTCACTGTATCGCCTTGGGCTCTGATTGTTATACATTCTCCTCATATTGTCCAGTCTTAGATCCACCATGCCACTTCTTGGTCATCTCCGTGCTATGACTCTGAAAGCACTCTCCAGCACTCTTCTTTCCAACTCTCAATCTGAAACCAGCAATTAAATCAATACTACCATTCCAGAAAATGAATTTGCCTTTTGGCAATATTCATCATTTCCTCTGACTTCCTAATTCAAAACACAACCTTATACATATGACATCTGCATGTATTTTGTCTTCTTTTTTAGAATGCAAGCTCCTTGAGACAACACTCTCTTGCTTCTTGTTCTGGTATAGTACTTGAAGAACTTTTAATAAAGACTTTAACAAATAATTCATTTTATCCTTGTCAAAATGAGTTGACTAGATAGATAAACTGTTTTTATAGGTTACTGCGTCAGTTTGTTTACATGATTTCCAATAGTTCCTTGGAACAGAGGAGGTAGTTGTCAAGAGTAATGCAAAATAAAGATAACATACTAATAATTTTGATTTTATTGGATCATTTATTTTGCCTACATCCTCTAAGTCCTCCACTTCCAAACTGGCCAAATGTGTGCACACATATTCACACAGGTATACAATTTGATGAATTAAATATCATCTGTTACATCTTGTAATTCTTTCAATATGACAAAATTTTAAATATATTTGTAATTTCTACCCAACACAAGAAAAGAATCATGGGAAGTGTGTAAAAGTCCCTGATACAAGGTAATATCTGCATGCACCAACAAAACATTAAATCCTAGCTTTCCTAAGCGATCAGGTTAGTAGTCCTTTCTTATTTTCTAACTCCACTCACTTTTCTAACTCCAGGTAACAGACCATTGTATTGAAATTATCACTTGTAATTGTTGTATTTGTTCAAATATAATATAACATAACTAGTTTTCTTCAGTGATATATTACATTGAAAAAGCAGATCAAAGAGGCTGATTTCTTGGATGCCAATGTCACTGAAACATTTCAATTACTATTATGGAAATTCCATAATATGTCTCATCAGATATCTGAAATAACCTCAAGTTAATTTAGACTAGCCTGAATAAAATTCCTCTTAAATTTATATTTCAGGTTTATTATTATTTATAAGATTGTTTTGTGTATGATTTATAAGCCAGAACATTAAAATAGCATCATTTCAAAATATATTGTAAAAGTGACAAAATAAGATGAAATTTATGACTCTCTGACTTCTTAATTCTGCTATCAGTTAGAGTTATGTACACAGTACTTTGGGAAAATCATTCTGTGTCCAAAATTGCACATTTATTTGATCTAGGACTACTCTCCTCTATTTTGTCTCTTTACTATGGAAAAATACAGGAAAGAAGACCAGACTCTCAATCTTATCTGTTACTAAACAATAATGTCTCTACTTTTTTCTGCAAGTTTTAGGAGACTTAGATACTTCATAAAATAATATTTTCATGGAGTGTTTAAGTTCAAGGGCCTATATTCCTTCTTTTTTTTTCACTGTTTCTAACATGAAGCTCTACTCTTCCATATCCTAAAGCTTTTCTATCCACCCACATAACCTTCATACCCATGAAAAATTAAAAACCAATAGTATTACTCATATTTCCAAGAAATTTCATTTCTCTCCCTGTAAAATATTATTGCAATCACTTTGTCAAAGCCTGATTTTGTTGTCAACAATCAATAATTATGGAGATACTTATAATTCAATCAAAATTGTCCAAGATCTTCAGGCAGGGAGCTGCAGATGAAATTGAGACAATCAGAATCTAAGATGGGAAGCCAGAACCAAAGTCAGAAGTTAGGATTGCTACATCAGTGCAATGGACCTATTAATTCAGGGCCAAATTTCAATAGTGCTACCACTTTAGATATCAAATTTTTATCTGATCAATCTTCAATCCTCATACATTGAGACCAGTGTCTCGGAAACACACAAATAGGGTTCTCAGCTGCACAATTTTGTGTGTGTGTGTGTGTGTGTGTGTGTGTGTGTGTGTGTGTGTGTGTACACTATTGAAGTAATGACCCACTAGCTTTTCTCCAGTATTTTTATACTTTAATTCTCATGGGCTATATTATCAATACCTTTCATTGATTTCTTTAACTAATTGCTTTTTCAGTTTCTAAATAATTTTTGTTATCTTAATAATATTTTTTGCTAAAAGGAAATGATTTTTAAATTGTTTTTGTTGAAAGATTTCATATGTAATGTCATATTAATTAAATGCCCATTACCTGTTACAATCTATCATTAAACACGTGAAAGATTATTATCTTTAATTCTTCTTTCTTCTCCTCACACCCATTAGCATTTTAGTAATTTGAAAATATATTATATCAATCTTCTCTCTTTTCACTTTAATGTTATCAAAAGTTGGGAAAATATTTTTAATTTTAATTTTTAGTCTTATAATTATGCTATAAGCCAAAGGACACTTAGGTGAATAAATCTTTAATTCTGATGGACATCTTAATTCCTCTCACCCCACTGGCAAATTACTGGCTCTGTTTTAAAAGTTAATATTTTAGATATTAATTAATGGCAGCTTATGCATATCAGTTCAATTATTTGTACTCATTATATAATAGCAAAAGTATTCATAATATCCTCCTAACTAAAATCTAACAGGGAAAATTTTGCTCTACACTTTACATTCAAAGGAATGCAATCTGGCTTTCCACAGGAAAAATGGCATGGGTAATTAGAACAGATATTTGCCTATTTATACAAATTCTAAATTTTTTCAAAGTAAATGCCTCAGTTCACCATTTTATCTTATTTTTGAGTATCTAATTCTGTGCCCTGATGTTTTATTTCTACCTTGTATAGCTTTAGACATTGAAAGAAAGATGTTTGAAAACTAGGGTCAGAGATAGCAAAACCCTTCTACACTGTTATATAAATTAGAATGCACTTTGGGAAATGTTTCTTTGCATGGAATGGATAGTGAGTATGATGCTAATAATTAGCTCCTTAAATATCCATAACACTTTAATAGCAATTTCATTAGCTCTACATTTCTGAAAGGCTAGAGAATGTATGATGGCAGGACCAATTCTTTACTATCATAAGTCTGACCTTGTTTATGTTCTGTTCCAGAGACTTCTATGGCTTTTAATTATGTTTAAAACAGGAACTTAATACTTTTCCTGTGGCATTGACACCTTTGTAAGCATTAGTAAAACATGTGAATCATTTTTAAGAATAATCTTTCTAAATATATAAAATAAAATGCACAGGATTGTAAAAATATTATATTGAGACAGTTACCAACATATTAAAATATTTACTGATAGCAAGTGAAGAATCTTGCCCTACGATAAAATACAAACTACTTTGGCATTTAAATCTCAACACAATATAACTCCAATGTCTCTTTCTAGACCAATTTCACATTAGAGCTATCCATCCCCATTAGACTTCAGATTTGCCCACTTGCTCTTGCCCATAGTGGGATATTCCATCTTCAGTTTCCCAACATTTCCAAAGGCTTGTAACATTCTCCCTCCTTATCTAAGACATTCAGAATACCTAGCTCCCTTCATGGTTCCAGTAAAATTTAACCACCTACATTAGGAATTATTTGAACTTCACCATTTTTCTAGATCTCTTTCCATTATATTTTAGCATCTTCCCTTTATCCACACAAAACCAAAGTGTATTTATTTGTATTTAGGGGTTTTTTGGTATCAAATTGTTTTTATCTGTACATACTAATTTGATCTTTTGTGGGTACAGTAATATTTTTCTTTCAAAATGTCCTCCCCTCCAGATGAATATAAACTCCTTGAAGGCAAGGCCTTTCCTTTTTATGTTTATATCAATGGAGACTAGAATATGTTTGACTTATAGCAAGTGCTTAATAATTTCTTTTTTAATTAAATTAAGTATTCAATTTCAAACCTATGATGAGATGAAATTTCTAAAAAAAAACATGTTTTGGATTGGGAACAAGAATTAATTAAATGTCTATTATGTGACAAGAGATTATATTATCTACTGGACACCCCAAAACAAAAATGAAATAATACTTTTTTTCTTGAGAAACTTAGATTTTAATGAATATATCAAGCAGTTACAAATGAAAAGAATGAATTCAATGAGCAACCTAGTTTTCTTTTTATTGTTCTAGCTTCTAGAGCTTCATACATATTCACAGTTTCTGATACTGATGACCCTGATTGAAATTCTCCCAACATTGATCTTCTACTCAGGGGAGTTAAATTGGACACTTATTGAAGCTTTAGTAACATTTAAGCACAAGGGTACCATTTTATTCCTTACATCAATTGTCTCCTGAATCACAGTATCATCAGTAATTTGAGATGTGCTATATCCAATCAC
Source organism: Monodelphis domestica (assembly GCF_027887165.1). Taxonomy (NCBI): domain Eukaryota; kingdom Metazoa; phylum Chordata; class Mammalia; order Didelphimorphia; family Didelphidae; genus Monodelphis; species Monodelphis domestica. Next base: position 669,188,387 of record NC_077227.1, on the reverse strand, counting down.
CTTGCCTCTGGACAAGGTCAAATAGCCATAGGCCCTGATGAATGAATGAAGCTTTAAAATAGGTTTATGTGTTCCAAAGGAGTTGAAAGAAATAAAATGAAGTATAAACAGAGTTCAAGGTAAGAAGCCAGAATCAAAGCCAGCAATAGGTCTTGGGCAGTGCCAGTATGTAGCAATAATGTAAGAACATGCCTTGACTCAGGGAATGTTATTCCTAATAGGAGAAGCATGGTTCATACTGAAATCTACTTACCCATTGAAAACTGTAGATATTTTCCCCAACAAATAGAAACACTACAGGCATTTTTATACATTTGGGATTTTTTTCCTTTCTTTGATCATTTTGAAATATAGGTGTAATAGTAATAGAAGTAATAAGACATACATACGATTTAATGATATTCTGTATATATTGTTACAAGGGTAACAAATTCACATTTTAGGGGAATTTTCTTTATCTGTTTTCATTGTGGAAAGGGGAATTAAGAAAAGGAAAAAATGCTTTTAAATTAAAAAAATTATAGGAACTCTAAAAAGTGCTTATTTAATAAGTGTTTACTTGACCCAAATTAATGAAGGGCTTGATAAGCCTGAAATGCCCTTTGCTTTACCCACATTCTCATGCTAAATTTAAATATTTATTTGATTCCTACTATGCTTCATTTACAATGAAATCATTTATAATTTAATAATTCCATCACTTTCTGTCTACTGATAGCCTCAAAATTAACTTAGATTGAACTGTGAATATAGATTTTTTAAAAATTTTTATTATTAATTATATTTTTAAATGACATATAGATTCAATTTTAAAGAATTGTTTTCTCACGTTTTGCAATTCATATTCTCTCTCTCCCTCTCCTCTTTCTTCCAAAAAATGGAAGGCATTATGATACAGTTTATAAATTTGTTATCATGCAACATACATTTCTATATTTGTCACATTGTGAAAAAAAGATATCACTTATGTAAGAAAAAAAGGCATTAAGTAAATTAAGTGAAAATGGTAGGCTTCTATTTGCATAAAGACTCCACCAGTTCCCTTTATGACAGTGGATAAAGTTTTTTGCTCATAAATCCATTTAAGTTTTCTAGGATGTTGGCACTGCTGAAATTATTAAGTCATTCACAGTTGATCATTACACCTTATTGTTGTTACTTTCTACAAGGTTCTCCTGGTTCTGCTCAATTCATTTTATGTCACTTAATATAATTTATCAAAGATTTTTGTGATCAGCCTGTTTTTCATAACTTAAAGCACAATAGTATTCTATCGCAATCACTTATTACAATTTGTTCGGTCATTTTTAAATCAATGGCTAGTCATTCAGTTACCAATTCTTTACCATTACAAAACCAATGCAATCAAAAGTAGAAGCAAAGTAACAAATTGGAAAAAAAATCTTTATAACAAAAAATCTCTGACAAAGGTCTAATTTCTCAAATACATAAGGAGCTAAATCAATTGTACAAAAAATCAAGCCATTCTCCAATTGATAAATAGGCAAGGGGCATGAATAGGCAATTTTCAGATAAAGAAATGAAAACTATGAATAAGAACATGAAAAAATGTTCTAAATCTCTTATAATTAGAAAAATGCAAATCAAAACAAGTCGGAGGTACCACTTCACAACTCCAAGATTGGCTAAAATGACAATAATGGAAAGTAATAAATGTTGCAGGGGATGTGGCAAAATTGGAAAATGAATGGTTGGTGGAGTTGTGAATTGATCCAACCATTCTGTATAGCAATAAGGAACTGTGCCCAAAGGGTGCTAAAAGACCATCTGCCATTTGATCAAGACATACCACTGCTGAGTTTATACCCCAATGAGATCATAAGGAAAAAAGAGTTGTACCAAAATATTCATAGCTGGGCTTTTTGTGTTGGCAAAAAATTGAAAATTGAGGCGATGTCTTTCAATTGGGGAATAGCTAAACAAATTGTGGTATCTATTGGTGATGGAATACTATTTTGCTCAAAGGAATAAGGAACTGAAAGAATTCCATGTGAACTGGAATTGACCTCCACGAATTGATGGAGAATGAAGGAAGAACTAGGAGAAACTTATACACAGAGAAGGATACACTGTGGCACACTCAAATGTAATTGACTTCTCTACTAGCAGCAATACAATGATCCAAGACATTTCTGAGGGATGTAGGAGAAAGAACATTATCCACATCCAGAGAAAAAACTGTGGGAGCAGAAACACAGAAGAAAAACAACTTCTTGATCACATGAGTCAATTGTGATATGATTGGGGATAAAGAGTGTAAAGCATCACTCAAGAGCAAATATTAATAATATGGAAATAGGTCTTGATCAAAGACACATGTAAAACCTACTGGAATTGCACAGTGGTTATGGAAGGGGGTGGTATGAGGAGAGGGAAAGAGCATGAATCATGTAACAATGGAATAATTTTCTTAGTTAATCAATAAAATTAAATTTAAAAAAATCAAAGGAAATCTGCCTAGGAGGACCATATTTCAAACTAGTTTACAAATTGATAATCATGAAAATAATTTGATACTGGCTAAGAAATAGAGTGATGAGGCAGAAAAATATATTAGGTATACTATTGCATAATAGTAGCTGATTATAATAATCTGTTGCTTGATAAAGCTATAAGTCTAAGCATTTAGGGCAATATTTCACCATTTCACAAAAAAAATTACTAGAAAAGAAGTTTGGTAGAAACTTGACATAGATCAATATTTCACACTATATATCAAGATAAAATCAAAATAAATAATTAATTAGACATAATGATGATAGGTTGAGTAAATTGGGGTAGCATAGTAAAATGTACCTTTCAGATGTGGAAAAGAGGAATGTATGTGACAAAATGAGACAGAGAAGACTAAAAGAAGTAAAATGGATAATTTGGGTTAAGTGAAATTTATGTTTCTGGAAAAACAAAGCCCAAAGAGTCAAAATTAGAAAGAATAGAGGAAACTGGGATGGGGACATTTTATAGAAAATTTCTTTGATGAAGATTTCATTTCTACATATGCAGGGAACTACACCATATTTATAAGCATAAGAGTCATTCTCCAATTGATAAATTGCCAAATGATGTGAATATGCAGTTGTCAGGAGAACAAATCAAAGATATCATTAGTTACACAAAAATGGTATGAATTACTACTCTTTTGAAAAATGTATATTAAAACAACTTTGAAGTACCTGTTCACACTCATTAATTAGGCTAAGAGATAAAAGGAAAAGAGCCAATACTTAAAGGAATAAAGAAAAATAGGTAAATTTAAACTACTGGTGGAGTTATGGATTGCCTCAAATAGCCTGAAGAACAATTTATAACTATGTACAAAGGGCTATACAGTTGTGTATACTCTTGGACCCATAAATGCCACTAGCAAATCTGTATCACAAGGAGATGAAAGAAGAAGGAGAAGGCCTATTTATACAAAAATACTTATAGCTCTTCTTTTGTGTTGGCAAAGAATTGGAAGCTGAAGGGATGCTCATGAATTAGAAACTGGCTGAACAAGTTATGACATATGATTTTGATGGAATAGCACTGTGCTCTAAGAAATGACAAGAAGCATGATTTAAGAAAAATGCTGTGAATACATTTAAACTATTGTAAATTGAATTAAGTTCATGAAAACATTGTACACAGAAACAGTGATATTGTAAGGATGATCATCTATGAAAGTTGTAACTATAGTGATCAAGGCAATGATCCAAGACAGTTCAAATAGACCTAAGATGAAAAGTACTTTCAGTCTCCAGAGAGAATTGGTGGACTTTTTGCAACATGGCTACTATGAAATTATATTTTGAATGGGTTTACATTCATAATTAATATCATATTACTTGCCTACTCAATGAGTAGAGGAGGGTGGGAGGGAAAAAGTAAATTTGAAACAGAATTTTCAATGAAAGTTAAAAATTAAATATATATGCATACATATTATTAGGAAAAAATTTAATGAAATATATAAAATATAATTAAAATTGGACATGGCAGTTGGCAAAACCCCATGTTGGCAAGATTCTTACTCAAAGGAATGGTTTGTGACTCCAGTCTTCCCCACATATCTAAACTATCAATCACTCAGAATTGCTTCTGAACTGACTGACTAGAAAGGAAAATGGAAAAAAGGAAATACTCAATATATACTCAAGAAATAACATTGTTCTGCTGGCTAAATTTCCTATTATCTAGCCATTTTCTTACTCAGAAACATAAAGCTCTCCATATCTTTGGCATTAGCTACAATTTTGGTTGGTATTAGAGCAGTTAGAAGGAGTACAGTGATACCCTGATTTTTGGCAATAATCCATTCAAAAATAATCAGGGAAATCTGAAACCAATGAAAACCAAGGCAAGTATTTCAATATGAATCAAATTAAATTCAATAAATTCATTCTAGACATTTCAAAATACATACCAATAGCACATTTTATAGAGAATAGTGTTTAATATTAAAAACAACAATAAATTAATATAAAATGAATATAAAAGATTAATGTAAAGAATAAATGAACATTTAATACGGCATTGGCCTTTCTGAACACTCTTCTAAGCCTATAGTGGAGAAAGAGGCTATTGTTTGAAAGGTGAATCCCCCTCCATACAGAACCTTAGATCTATCTGAAAATTTTCTTTGATCCCATGATGGAGCTAAAAGGAAAGGGTAGCTTATTATCAGGGGAAACACTTAACAAGGACAATGTGATTTAAGCACATGTGATTTTATCTTGTCTTAAGTATATTCTGAAACTGAAAAATGCAAAATAAACACATTACACCAAATAGTGTATATGCAGTAATCACTTGCATGTTATTGTAATATTAAACTCTCAATCAAGAAAAAAAATCACAAAAACACTGGAATTGTTTGGATAAAGATAAGCAGGGTCCTGCTCACATAGAGAAAAATGCCACACTGATTAACCCAAAGGACCCAGATTATGGAATAAGAACACACTATTTAACCAAAAATGTTGGGAAAATTGGATAATAGGATGGCAGAATGTAGGTATAAATCAATGTGAATCTTGAAATTTCTCAGACTTGTGAATGTTAAAAATTTCCCCATTGGGGAATTCTCCATTGGAACAATTCCCTACTGGGAACATTCCCCATTTGGACAGTGAGAACTCTACTTGGATTAAAAATGTGAAGACCACTACTCCACCTGTACTTAAGACTGCTTTAGGGGAGAAAACTCCTTGCTAAACAATGAAAGTACTTAAACCCATACTTATAAGGAGGCAAAAAGTTCTTTAAGCCATGCCTATTTTTAGAATTAATACAAAGGGGTGCTAAGTACCTATTAAAGGTCAGGCAACTTGTAAACTTGCCAGGACAAAAAGGTGAGAAACTTACTCAGAGATTCTAACCTACTCAGGGCTGGATTACTAAAAGGATTAATCTACTCAGCTGTGAATTCAGAATGATCTGTCCTTTGGAAAACATCTACTGTGATTGGTAGATGGAAGAATTTAGGGGAGGTGACAAAGGAAAAAGTTCCCTATATAAGGAAAAGAAAAAGTCTCTTGAAGACAGTCAGAAGAATCCCTCTCTGGAGAAGGATGGCTGGCTGAACTGGTGTCTATATTCTTGCTTGGACAGATCTTGTGGTGAGTGATTAAGGACTGACTGATCTCTCTCTTAAGACTGAGGTCTAGGCCATGTTGGCTTAAGGCCCTTCATACTTATTCCTTTCCCACTCTTTCTATCTTTCTTTAATTCCTCATTGTATTATTAATTAAAATTCTCTATAAAACCCAGTTGACTTGGGTATATTTGAATAATTGGGAATATTTCCCTGGCGACCACCTTATATTTGATTTAAAACTAAGACACTGTAGTGAAAACATATTCTCTGTGGTCAAATTTACTCACCCACTCTTATATCTCTCACAATTTATATCTTCAACCATTTTAATTATTATAGTTTATGGCATCCACTCTTTTAAATGCCACAGTTTAACTATTTTAAATGTTACATCAATATCTCACAACCTACAACAAAATAAGGTCAAAATGGGTATATGATTAAATATAATTAGAATAAAATAATTAATTATGGATAAAAAGGATAATTACTTTGTTGAATAGAAGGTCTAGGCAAAATTATGTAACATAACATTCTGGTACACAAAGTTGGTGTTATTCTGACTTTTTGGAAACTTTTCAGATAACATGATATAAGATTGAAAGATGCTAATGGTGGAAGTCATATAGATTTTGATTTTTACAGGTACTAATGAAAAACAGGAAAAAAAGATAAAGGAACAAAAAGTTGGGGAATAGATGATAATGTAACAAGTCAACTGTTTCATGAAGTGATCAAGATAGGGAAGGGAAAAGACTATGATCAGAAAAAAATATGCATCTTTCAGGGGTGGAGACAAGATGGAATGGTAACTAGAGAAGCAGCACCATTTCACCATGAAAATCCTCTCCAACAAAGATTAAAAAATCACCACAAAACAAATACAGAATACAAATACAAAATACATAAACAAAAGAACCAACAAGGAGACAGACTGAAACAACATTTGGGAAAAGAAAAACACAAAAAGTAGGCAGAGACTCTCTGAGGAACTGAGGTGAGAAGGGAGCAGAGCTAGCAGGAGGCTATAGCAGGGAGGGAAGAGGAAACCAAGAGCAAATCACAAACCCCCAAACCTCCATTGCACACCCACCCTGCATCTGCTCTCACAGGTTCAGAAATTAAACCATAGCTAAAAATAAGACCCTGAGATCCTGCCTGGAAAAATAATGGTCCAAGCCAACCTACCCCCCTTGAAATTTCAAAACTGTGGAGAAGTTCAGAGTCTCAGCTCAGGGCAATCTGAGCTGAAGGAGGCAGTCCTGTATAGGCCCAGAGTGAAGCCAGAAATCCCATTCTGGGTATGGGATCAGGACATAATCCACAGTTTGGGGTGAAGACACAGCTCTCAGAGGCCTAGATCTTTTTGCCCAAAAATAAGGGTGAAGCTCCAGAACAGGTTAATAAAGGGTGTGCCTGATTAAGTCAAGAACACCTTGACACAAAAAGAAACCTTGAGCCTAAGCCTGGGACAGGAATTCGATCAGCCCCTGACCTGATCAAGTTCAAACTGAGTTCTAAAGCTTACAATTTAGCCTGAGAGAAGGCTCTCAGCCCTAACACCATCTGGTAAACTAGTAATAACCCAGAAAATAAGCTGAAAATGTCATCAAGGAAGGAATGAAGTTTAAAAGGGTACTCCAACTTCTCAGAAAACAGAGCCTACTAATAATTAGAGAAGACAAATGAGCCAACAACAAAAAAGCACCTAACTCTAAAGAATGTTTATGGAGTCAATGAGCAAGGCACAGACACAGAAAAGGACAGTGAAAGCAAAAGAAACACATGCAAAGTCCAAAATAAATATATCTATTGGACACAGAGTCTGAAAGAACTCAAAAAAGACTTCAAAAACCAATTAAGAGAGGCAGAGGAAAATTATGGAAGAGAAATGAAGGTGATATAGGAAGAAATGAAAGTGATGCAAAAAGAAATGGGCAATTGAAAAAGGAAACCAAAAAGTGACAGATGATAACCATGCCTAAAAATAAGAACTGACAATATAGAAACTAATGATTTCATAATAAATGAAGAAACAATAAAGCAAAATCACAGAAATTTAAAAACAACAGAGGAAAGCATGAAATATCTTATTGAAAGAATAACTGACCTAGAAAATAGATCTAGGAGAGACAAATTTAGAATTGATGATGAAAGCCATGATGATGAAAAAACCTGGGATATCATTACAAGAAATTATCAAAGAAAACATCCCAGAGATCCTTGAACAAGGAAAAAGAATTGAAATTTAAAAAATACACAGAACATCTTCAGAAAGAAATCCTCAAATGACAACTTCCAGGAATATAATAGCTAAATTCAAGAGCCACCAAGCCAAAGAAAAAATATTTCAAACAGCCAGAAAGAAACCATTCAAATACCATGGAGCTACAATCAGGATCACTCAGGACCTAGCAGCCTCTACATTAAAAGACTGAAAGACATGGATTATAATATTCAGGAAGGCAAAAAATTAGGGTTTACAACACAGAGTCACCTACCAAGCAAAGGTGAGAATATTATTTCAGGAGAAAAAATTATTATTCAATAAGATAAATTTCCAATTATTCCTGAGGAATAAACCAGACCTAAGCAAAACATTTGAAAGACAAATACAAGCCACAAGAGAAGTAAAAAAAAGATGGATAAGAAAGAAAATTTAAGGGACTCATTAAGGTAAAAATGTTTATATATTTTTAAATGATTATATTTTGACAATATTACTGATACTGCAAAAAATGACTGAGAATTCACTGTCAAGGAAGCTAGATCATAATGACTTCCAGAAAAGATAAAGAAAAAAAGGAAATTGTTTAAAATGAAAACACATGTGTTAATTATGTAATGGAAGCCCCAGAGGGCAAATGGATTAAATTGGAAATGGGATATTGGAGACTGGACAGATAGGGTTAAGGAGGTTATTAATTAGAGAAAGGGTTTGATTACATGGGGGGGGGTAACTATGATGGTGGATAGAGTGACCATTCTGAGGTCCAGAAGACTTATCTCCCTGATTTCCTGTGCAACCCCAGGAAAGTCATTTAATTCAGTTTGTTCATCTGAAAAATGAGCTGGAGAAGGAAATGGTTACCAACTCCAGTACCTTTGCCAAGAAAATCCTCAATGTAATCAGAAAGAATGGAACACAATAGAAGAAATACTGAACAACAAAAATGATCTCATAGATAGTAAGCTATGCACAAGTCCCAAATAACTAACTGTTGCAAATCAAGAGAATACCTTGTCAAACTGAATACCATATCTCTATATTTAACTTCTATGAACAATTATGGAACAGAACTATTGTTTGTCTCTTTAGAATTCGTTACTACTTTTTACTTGGCTTTTTCATCAGTCATTGCTTACTAATTTGGTCTATTTTCAGTTCCATCACATATGTTCCTGGCTATTGATCAATTGGTCACCACATTGACTTTGCACTAAGTGCCAATATAATAGTATGCAAAAATAAACTGTATACTTTACCTGCCATGAAGAAGTTTATATTCTAATTGTTAGAGGCAGAATGTAAACAGTTGGATTAGATTATTTAAGAGTATGGTCACCATGAATGAATCAATTCCAAATGATTTTTTAGCAATTTATTTATAAAATAGAGGGAATGTGTGAAAGTAGAGAAATGAGAAAGAGGACAGAGTAAGAAATCTAGGTTAATGAGCTAGACTATTGCTCAATCCCTGGCTTTACTCCGGCAGGTGTCCAGAAGTCTCAGCCAGAGGGCCTAAGGGTCAATTAACAAAGGTTTTAGCTATGAGACCTCCTCCTAGACAAGGGGCCCCTCCAGAAGCTAGTAAAGCCAAGGAAGGGAGTCAGCATTTTTCACTCATCCACATGGTAGTTCTAAGGGAAAATAGAAGTAGTCCAAAGTTCTCAGCCAGAACTCCTCCAGGGTCAAGGTCAAGGCAAAAGACCTTATCACAGAAAGTTCTTGACATTTTTAAAGACCATTTCTTTCTGTTACTTCCTGTGACTTCCTTCCATTTTACATGGATCAATTACAGTTAAAGCTTTGTTTAGGACTGCCCATGGGGAAGTTAGTGTCTTCTGATCACACATGGGTTATAGACCTACCCCAGTTAAGGATAAGTGGGGAGTATATGTTTCTGGTGATTAAATCTAAAAATGGGGAGGGGAGAGTTAATCCCATTTTCACATAATGAATCTTGCTTATCAGTAGGAGAGATTTTTCTTTGCTGAGAAGGACATTTTCCAGATATGAAAGATATTTTTCTTTCAACAGAGAACATAATGAAATCTAGCAAAAAGCAGAACCAGATGAATTCATAACTGATTTTCAGAAGGGATAGGGTTTATGGAGTAAGAATAGTTATTTACTAAGAGATTGAGGGATTTTTTTCTGATGGTCTTAAATTTATTTGTAACAGAAAAGATAATTCTCCTTTGAAGTTGTAAAAATGGAGATTTGAACACTGGACTTTAATCCCCAGAAGTCCTTGCTAGCTCCCAGAATTCTCTCTAATCTTCCTGAGTGAGAGATAGCAAATTTTTATTTAAAGGGGCTCTCCACCTACTTGAGGTTCTTGGCTTCCATGTCTGGGCACACACAGCTCTCTACTTAGCCTGCAAAATGTAGGTTGCATGTGCTTTCTCATTTTATATTTTCTTTATTTCTTAATTTTTAATAAACCTCTAAAATATAATACTTCTAGCAGAGAAACTAATTTTAATCTTAACAAAGTATAGTAGAGCTGACAATAGAAGGGTTCATTTTTTCCATAACTGTGTGCCAAGAAGTTATTAGGTAGGCTGTTACATGATAGGATACCATGTGGCATTAAATTTTTCACCAGTTTCCATAGAATATGTCAAATTGGTCATTTGGAAAAAGGAGCCCAAATCTAGTTTTGCTTGATGTTGCTACAGAACCAAATATTTTGACACATGTTTTTTTCACTTCATTTCTAATTTTTTGAAAGGAGTATTTATCCACCCTTTATGGTTTTTGATTCAGCATTTCCTTACATCTTTGAGATTTATTATTTTATTTTTCCCTTGTTTCTGAATTCAAATTAAATTTGAGCCATATGTACATTTTTTTCTGGCAACTTCCCAGAATTTATTTATAATTTCATAGTCAGAAGAGCCAAATTTATACCTGCAAAAAATGAATAGAAATGCTTTCTGCAAAATTAAATTAATTATATCTCTCAGAATTGACTTCTAGAAATTGGCCTGATTTTTGAGAGATAATTTATATGAGTATAAGAATTTTAGTCCTGGGTTATTTAGCCTATATAAATTCATACAGGACTGGGATTAGTGAAGACTTAACATTTGGTGCAGGAAAAAGGAAAAATAAATTAAGAGACCTACAAAACAAAACCTAGCATAAATAAAATTCACCCTTTTTTTCTCCAAAGAAAGGTTTTCCAATTCTTCCATTTTTTTTTCATTCTTGATTACTTTCCTTTTTTTTTTCCTTCCTCACATGTTATGAGAATTTTCTATCTGGCTTTTGGTAGTAACATAACTATTCCCTTGTGATTTGATCCCCAAATCTCTGTCTATGTTTTCTCTTTTTATTCCTATAATAATTAAATGGATAGTACTATTCATTGCTAAACAGGACTCCTCAAGGCTTGAAGATGCCTGGCATATAGTAACTATTAAATATTTAATGGATTATGCTACCTTGTAACTTCTTTGATCAAAAATACCCCTCACTGACCACTCCTCTCATGTGTATACTACCTTCTTCTATTAGAATGTAACCTCTTAGTGGGGTTATATTATTATTTTTCTAATTGTATAACTAGTGCTTAGAAAACTACTTTGCAAGTTGTATGGAATTAATTAAGACTTTTTTCATTCATTTGGCTGTGTTACAATTGAAAAATGTGGAATCATATACATTCTCTTCTCTTTCCCTCTGGAATTCCACTGGTATTTCTTTTGTATTATAATTTCAATTGAATTTATCTGCCTATAGAATTAAGATTTGCCAGGAGAGGAAATAAAATAGAAACATCATTCATGTTACACTAAGTCCAGAAAGGTTTGGCACTACTGTGGATGGTTTATTACAACTCAATTCATTTTTTAAGATTCTCAATGAGATCTCCCAGCCTACTGACACTTATCTCCCCTAAAAATAAGGAATTTTAATTTTTAATTTCTTTTAAATTGAAGTATATTCATTTAATACCCAAGCCATTTAAATTTTGTGTGGTCCTATCCATTTATTTCTATTTGAATCAAATTTTCTTCAAGCAAATTCTCTTATTTTTGTTATGGATAGAATTAAGTATGAATTATTTTCAAAACCTTGTGGATATGTTTCTATCATGGACTTGAATAAAAGAGATCAATTTTCATTTTTAAGGCAGTAAGCAAAAAAGAAAATATTACATATTGAAACTTTAAATCATCTTAGTTGACATGACCAGAAATAAATAAGTTTTTTTTTTAATTTTGTAAAAAAGGTGGTCTATTAATACAGTTCAGTTTAGGTAGGTACTTTATAAAATATTTGCCTAGTGCCATTAGTTTTTGTGGGCTACTTCTGGGCCAGGTTGGTAGGATTTTGGCATATCCCCCACATTTTGCTGATTACATAAAATATCAATGTAAAGAATTTGTGACTATATATTTCCCAAGGACCATCAAAAAGACAATGGGAGTTTCCAAAGTCCCAATTTGTGGTTACTTTCTTCAGGCAAAAGCATTGATTTTGGAATCAGAGGATATGCCTGTGTTAAAAATCCAAATCTACTATTTACTACTTGTATGACCTTGAATACATAATTTAATTTCTTTGATTCTCTTTTTCTTCTCTTTGTTGGGGTTAGAAAACATGACTTCTAAGATATACTCAAGCTCTAAATCAGTGATCCTGCAAAATGAACATTCATCTTTGCCCATGTAGCTTTTATTCACTTCAGCTATGCATATTACATGTAAATGGTAGGAAAGAGAGAAGAATGATATTATCACAACCTTTTGTTAGGCAAAGATCTAAATTAGTCAAAATCAGTTGCTAAAGAAATAAAAGTGAACACTGTATGAAACACCAGCCTAGGAAAAATACTAAGCTTATAGAGTTGTTCTTCACTACCCTGCTTTCAGTCTTTAGAATTTTCTCTTTTTGTCCTATTCCATCCCATATTCTACCTTAATCAGGCACCACTTAATTTTGTCTAATTTTGCCACTAAATAGTTCTACCAGTCAAAGGTATCACTATTAATTCCAGATTATTATCCATGAATATTTATTGGGTCACCTATGAAATTAATTGTCTTATAAGTTAGATACAGTGAAAGATTTGAGATAAACTGTCAGTCATCTCACATAAAAATAATTGAAAGTGATTTAATCTGTTGATCTCTTTGCAGAAACAGTGATATTTTAATAAAATATTCAATATTTTCAATCACAAGAGAGCTAATAATGGGGCTACAAACTGTGACAATTTCTTGAATTGTGACAGATTAAGAATATGAAAGGCACAAAGGAACCATTGTCAGAAAAGATTTCAGATTTACTCAACCATTGAAGGAAATGTATTATATGATGATCTTTCTATTGAGAATATAAGAAATCATTTCCGCTGCCCATATTACATTTAAGTATTCCTCCCAATTTCCCAATTATACTGTGCTATCATGGATAGAAAGTTGTCCTCTGAGTTGGGTAGTTTCAAGACTTGCCTCAGATATATACTTCTTGGATACAACTTCATATCATACTTCCTCCACTTTAGTCATCCAGAGGTTATCTAATCAATCATTCTTATTTTCAGACAACTAGGCATAGATCAGTTACAGAGAAGTACCATGGTATGATGGATACAGTGACAACCTTGGAGTCAGGACTATCTAGGTCCTAGTCTTTCCTTTAACATATATTCTAGAGGTAAGCAAATCACTCAATCTCTTGGTGTCTCAGACAACTATCTTAAGAAAAAGATTTATGGAGAAGTTGATGATCTTAAACACTAGAAAGAGTTCCCCACATTCTTGAAGTTATATGTCAAGTCCAAAAAATACCCCTCAGGAAATCAAAATCAAATAAATTCTAAAATACCAACTCACCACAAAAACAAATATACAAATTATAAAGTTAGAGAATTTCAACAATGTGCCCAAAATGATGCAAATGATTATGGGTGCAAACAGAACTATACTAGGTCCCCAAGGCTCTTTCTTATATCCCATTTTACCTCTTCCTTTAGTATTAGACGTAATGTATCTTAAAGTTACTACTTAACTCTTAATAATTTTAAGTGATAGCCCATTAATCCATCAACATTTTTGCGACAATTTATCAGGTAATCTAAAATGACTTAGCAAATCACTGAGGGATTGATGGTCAGAAAAATATATGATAAAATTTCATAAAGAACAATCTATTGGGCAACATGATTGGTTCCATAAAGTTTGGGGCACATTTAAAAGAGGCACAAAATAGGCACAGATATGAAAGTAAAAAGAGATACCACTTAAATATTTCCCTGATTCATTATTATGTCCTAGAATACCTTGCTTATGTCTTCCCTGTATATACTTCCAGTTTAAGATCCAGAAGGGATGCTCATGTTTGCATCAGGGATGTTATACATAAATTGTATGAGGTGGTCACTGTGGCAGGGAACTGTCCAAAGACAGTCAGGACAATCTTTGTCTAGTAGGTGAATAAAATTATAGGGAAGCTTTCCTCACTGGAAAGTCATTGAGATCTGTCCATGGTAGCCAATATTCTGTCCCTGAATCTCCTAACCCCCCACCACAGACTACTGTTACATGAGTATATGTGCACGGGGGTGGGGGGGTGGTGTAACCTCAAAATTTTCAAAAATTTTCAAAAGTCAATAGTTGTGACTTAAAGATAATGTGACTTAAAGATAATCCTCCCACCCACCTTTGCTATAGATTTGGTTGGATGTGTCATTATATGTTAGACTTAGAATTTCAAAACCCTTATAGAAAATAAACAGTGGTCTTTCTCTATAAAGAAGTTATCATTCCATGGTTAGAATCAAAGTGCCATTACAAGGGGAAAATCAGAATTTAAGTCAATTGATCAACATTTGACTCCTATTTCTACTGTGCATATCACCTTGGATAAGTCACTTCATTTCTCTGAGACTTCATTCCATCATATTAAAAATGAGGTGGCATCATCAAGGTCACTTTCAGATTTAAATTCTTTGACCTTATAATTATATATATGATATATATATATATATGATATATATATTCATATAATACATATACATATGTATACTTAAAGAGATTTGGTGTTACACATTGATAGAATTTGATTATTCCAGAAGGTATTCTGAACTCTTGAACAATTTGCACTTTTTTCAGTAATTATATCCCAATGTTATATCCCAAGACCTCTGATAAGGATGTGTGTGTGTGTGTAAAAATATAAGGAGAAAGACAATCCATATCCATAATGTAACAGTTAAAATTATAGTTGAGACTGAAAAAAAATCTAAATTTAAATGGTCCCCTAGGGAAATCCCAAATAATAAAATACCCAAGTCAGCTGCCAAATTTTTATGGTGATTTAATTACAACAGGAGGAAGAAAATACTAGAGGGTGAGAGAGAGGGAGAGAAGGAAAGGGGTTTAACTCAGAACCACTCTGGCTCAAGCTGAGCCAAAGCAGGCATTAAGGCCTTGGATAACCAAGGAAGAGAAAGGGGTTAGTCCTTATCACTCACGTGACCAGTCTGAAGGAAAGTTGTCTGCAGGGCTCCTCCAAACTCAAGCTCCAGGATGGAACTCAACACTAGCCCTCCTCACATGAAGTCCTGAGAACTCAAGAGGCTGTTTTCTACCTCACTTCCTGCATCTCACTTGTGCCAGTGGTGACTCAAGCTTGACTTAGGACTGCCCAGAGGTCTGACCTTTTTAGCACATATCTGCGAAGGCCATTTTCTCAAATAATTAATCTTGATCTTGATGCAGCCCT
Source organism: Monodelphis domestica (assembly GCF_027887165.1). Classification (NCBI taxonomy): domain Eukaryota; kingdom Metazoa; phylum Chordata; class Mammalia; order Didelphimorphia; family Didelphidae; genus Monodelphis; species Monodelphis domestica. The sequence continues at coordinate 669,172,824 of NC_077227.1, read as the reverse complement.
TCCTAATCTCCATACACTGAGTAGGGTGGAGAATGTGGGTTTCCAAGATCTGATTCTGTTTTCCAAGTATCTCTATTGTTATTGATTAGGAAATAGCTAAATCAGATCTTCTAAAGAATGGTCTAATTAGGGTGGAATAATTTTGAAATTCACAATAAGTAGTTTACATCCTTATGAGAGAAGTCAACAAATAAAAGGGAACTGAAGTAATTTGGGATAGAGAGAATTCAGGGTGAATTAGTTTTGATAGTCTGGTAGAGAAAATCCTTTGAAAATGAGTGAAGCATGGAGCCTAGAAAGGAATAAAGACATATTGACCTGGACCTTATCCTTAAAATGGACATTGTAAGAAGATTTGGCCAATCAGGAAAGATGGAAAGAGAAGATATTACATGCAATGTGAGAAGGATTCCAGGATTGACATGAGTGAAAAAGTTTCTGTGGAATTAAAGAGACGGGATAAAGGAGAAGTGATTCTCTGAGACATCCTGAATTTGACTCTTCAGGCACCTCACATCTCATAATACTGACCTGAAATTTAGCTTCAAGAAATTTTGTTCTCTGGAAGCTTCATTGTATAACCTGGTATCATGAGTATCATGAGTCTTTATTAGCCCTACTGCATGAAGTTAAGAGCACTAGAGAGAATAACAATGATTTTTTTTATTCTTTCATTCTGTGGCATTGAAAAAATATTTTGCCTCTTCATGTCTTGGTCTCTTCTACCTCTCAAACAGGAATTTATGAAGGGCAGAGCAAATATATCAGCATAATAGCAGCAAAATCCTAAAGCTGCTCTGAATTCCTTCCAAGCTAATCATTAAAAAGGGCCTCAAAAGGACAGATGTCAAAGCAGTATGAGCATAGAAGCTCTTCCTCTGGACATAGAATGAAAGGTAGTCAGTGAGAGGGGATTTCTGCATTAAAAGGGGGAAAAATGCACAAGGAAAAGCACAGGCTGACAACCAACCCACTTACCACTCTAGAGGCAGATCCAGGACCTAAGCAGTCTCTGAATTCTAGGCAGCTGAATACACTGAAGAAAAAGGAACACATAATTCCCCTGGAGACTCCAGGCCCTGGCAAGTGAGATTCAAAGCTTAATTGCATCAGACTACCTTAAAAACAGAAGCAGCAGCAGGAGCAGCAGCAGCAGCAGCAGCAGCAGTAATGATACCATTTGAGTAAAACACTACAAAGTCTGCTACACTGAAAACCTACCCCTAGAAATCTCAGGCCCTGAAGGTGTGGTTCAGAGAGCTATAGTACTGGTTTCCCTCAGGCCTCTAAAAGGAAGTGATGATACTCCCAATGCATAGTTTTTCAAGACAAGCTAAAACAAACATGACCAGCAACATAAAAGGCTCCTAGTCCTCAAGTGGAAAAATTAGTAAAAAGAGCAGAAAAAGCACTTGACCCTGGAATATTTCTATGGAGAAAAAGAGCAAAAAAAAGAAGCAACAGGAAAGCATGAGAAACATGCAAACACATACAAACTCTGCCAAAAACTGGAAACTCATCACAACCTATGAAGGAACTCAAAAAGGATTTCAAAAACCAAGTAAAACATATAGAAAACAAATGGGGAGAAAAGTGGGAAAAGAAATGAAAGTTATACAAAAAGATAATAATAGCTTATAAAGCAAAATTGGCCAAATAGAAAGAGAGACATATGAATCAAATGATGTAATATGCATATTAGAAACCAGAATTGACCTGCTGGAAGAACAGGTGAAGAACTCCAATGATGAAAATAGTGCCAGAAAAGCAGAGTAGACAAGAAGAATCAAAAGACCATAGAGGAAAATCAGTCTTTAAAGACTGGAATTGGGCAAGTAGAAGAAAATGATTTTAGGAGACATCAAGAAATAATTTTTAAAAAATGAAAAGAATGAATAAAGGAAAACATGAAATTTCTCATTGAAAAAAAGGAATTGACATAGAAAATAGATCCAGGAGAGACAATATGAGAATTATTAGACTACCTGAGCACCATGATTAAAAAAAATCCTAGATAGCATAGAACAAGAAATCACTCTGCTTTTCTTGAACAAGAAGACAAAATAATAGACATTGAAAGAATACACAGATAACCCTGTACATTAAATCCCCGAATGACTACTCCCAGGAATGTTATAGTCAAATTCAAGAGCTTCCAGGAGAAGGAGAAAATACTGTAAACAGACAGAAAGAAATAATTAAGATATCATAGATATCATTCAGATATCAATATTGCAAAAGATCTAACAGTCTACATATAGAAGGATCACAAGGCTCGAATATGTTATTCAAGAAGGCAAGAGAACTGGGTCTACAAAAATAATTACCTACCCATAAAATTGACTATATAATTTTATGTAAAATATGGGCAATTAATAAAATCGAAAATTTCTCAACATTCCTGAAGAAAAGACAAGAATTAAACAGAAAAGTTGATGTCTAAATATAAAATTTAAGAAAACCATAAAAAGATGAATATGAGAAAAACATTTAAGGGCTTCAATAAAGTCAGATTGATTACACAACTATATAGAAAAATGATATCTGTAACTGTTAAAAATTGTTTCCATTATCATAGTAGATAGAAGATATGTATGTAGGTAGAGGATGTAGTATTAAGCTGTTTATGATTATATGTAAAAAAAATTAGGGGGAAAAGAAAGAGGATTGTATCGATTTAGAATCTTGAACCATAGAGACTACATTTCCCACAATCCTCTTTTCCTCTTCCTGTTTTTGTGTCTCCTTACATGGAGGCAGTTTTGAGTTTCTGTATCTACCCATGAGGCTTTCTCTGGCTTGGTGGTAGCAGGAAGGAGGGAGCCTTTTGAGTGTTTGCCAGAGTTTTTTCTTTTTAATTTAATAAATAGGATTAAAATAACATTTGGAGTATTAGATAGTAATTTTAATCTTTATAGTATTAAGCGAAATGCAAAGGAAGATGTAAAATGGGGTGAATTATAGCACATAATATGGTGCCTTGGGTTGTAGAATACTATTATAAGAAAGGGAGGATGATAGTGGAGGATGATGGTGGTAACAGGTAATACTTCAAACATTACATTCATTAGAATCTGATCAGAAAGGGAAGAACAACTAGATTTATTGGGGTACAGAATTCTATCAGACCCTATAGAAAAATAGAAGGGGAATAGGATGGGGGTATGTAAGGAGGAAAGTAATATAAGGGTAAGGGAAAGGAGGACTTATTAAAAGCAAAACACTGGTGTGGAAGGAAAGAGTAAACAGAGAAAGGACAGGATTAAAAGAAGAAATCAATGTTAGGGGAAATACATAGATGGTAATCATAACTGTGAATGTGAATGAGATGAACTCACCCATAAAACCGAACAAGATAGCAGAGTGAATTAAAAATCAAAATTTCACCATATGTTTTTTATAAGATACATACATGAGGCAGGTAGATACACACAGTGTAAAGGTAAGGGGCTGGAGCAAATTTATTGGGCATCAACTGAGAAAAAGAAGATAGGAGTAGCAATCATTATCTCTGATAAAGCTAAAGCAAAAGCAAAAATAGATTTGATTAAAAGAGATAGGAGTGGTAACATATTGTGAAAAAGGCAGTATAGACAATGAAGAAATATCAGTACTCATTATATATGTACCAAAATGTATAACATCCAGATTTTTAAAGGAGAATCTATTGGAGCTTAAGGAAGAAGTAGAAAAACTATACAAGTGGGAGACCTGAACCTTCCTCAATCATATCTAGATAAATCAAAGCAAAAAATAAATAAGAAATGAGAGATATGAAAGAAATCTTAGAAAATTTAGAGTTAATAGGTATATGGAGAAAAGTAAATAGAGATGAAAGGGATTATACCTTTTTTCAGTAGCACATGGTACATATACAAAGATTGACGGTGTACCAGGGCATAAAACATTACAAACAAATACAGAAAATTATAAATAATAAATGCAACATTTTCAGATTATTATATAATGAGGATTATAATTAGTAACTGTTCATGGAGAAGCAAATTAAAAATTAATTGGAAATTATATAATTTAGTTCTCCAAAACTGGAGGGTTAAAGAACAAATCATAGAAACAATTACTGAAAAGAATGACAATGAGGAGACAACTGGGATGATATAGATGAAATGCATATACATCCTCAATAAATGTGCAGATAATTTAACTGAAGACTTTTTTACAAACCATAAGTGTTGGGTTTTTTCATGTCTATCTTTCTCATACAGAACTAAAGAAGTTCATTATTCACAAGAATTCAGACCATTTCTATTCTATTATTTTGATGGGTCTGTAACTATTAATTGCATGAGTTTTCAGATTCCCTAATAAATTATGCCCATTTAACCAAAGGCAAGTATACATTGAGAACTTATCATAGTTAAACTTCTTCTATACTATAGAATCATTCTATCCTTTGCTTATACCACAATGATATCCATTTATTCAACTCCAATTTTGTTGTTTTTATGTTTCCTCTTCACCTACTTTTTCATGTCTTTGCAGGCAGCTAATAGCTGGGGAGTAGCAGGATATCAGCTGACTTTGCAAAATCATGTTAAAAACTATTTGCCCACCCAACAGAATATCATTTACTCTCAAGTATCTTCATAGTCATTTTAATTTTTAATAGTTAATGGAGTAAATGCTTTTCATCGTGAAAATTTTAAGACAGGATCTTAAGTGTAATAATGAATGGTACTAAGGGGATTAAAAAAAAAACTTCAAGGATATACATCTCATTTGGCAAGTGTTTATCAGAAGTAGGAATGACCTTCTGTTAGTTGGCCACTTAGGGATACAGGTGTTTTGGTGGTCTCTGGGAAAACTATTTTGCAAGACCAAAAGCCTTTTCCAAATAGTGAACTCCACTGGTGATTCATATAATAGAGCCTTCCCCCCACCCCAGTCTGAATGTTAACTTTAAGGATTCTATTCAAGAAATTCAATGGCATCTCTGAATGGCAGGGGGAAGGAAAATTATAGTGGTATGCAACTAATTGGAAAAAAATAAGTTTTAAATTTATTGACATTTTAAAAAAGTTTAATATGCAATGAATGCTCCACTTGCTAGTGAATCTTTTATAGCATTCTATCATGTGTACACCAATATCCACATGATATATGGCTTCACTCTGTCTTCCAACAACGCTGAATCCACAAAATAACTTCAAAATTTTGTTTTATAAAGAGAAATTTTTAATGGGGAATATCAGAGTATTGAAATATAGATTATAGTGAAATTCTTAGTTCATTAAAATATATTATATAATTAATTAATAATATCTAAGTGGAACTCTCAAGCACTTGCTTCCTGGACCATCAGGGAGGTCCTCAGCTCAAAAATGTATGAGTCTCCATAATAAGTTCAAAATGTAATCTTTATGGGGCAGCTGGATAGCTCAGTGGAGTGAAAGCCAGACCTAGAGATGGGCGATCCTAGGTTCAAATCTGGCCTCAGACACTTCCTATCTGTGTGACCCTTGGCACGTCATTTAACCCCCATTGCTACCTTGTACAACTTTTCTGCCTTAGAATCTATTCAGTTCTAACGCAGCAAAGATGGATATCATTATTCAAAAATTGAATAGGAATTTCATTGGCTTTCTATTTATTTAGAACATATGAAAATGTCTCCCAGGCCTAGATTTGGACTTCATTGAAAGAGAGAGACAAACAGATAGACAAATAGAAGCAGACAGAGACACACAGAAAAAGACCCACACAGACACAGAGATAGAGATATAGTTAGACAGAGAGACAGAAGTACAGTTACAGTCAGGGAATTGCATAGAGACAAACATACAGGGAAATAAAGACAGAGAGAGATACTGATAGAAAAAGTGGAATAGAATAAAACAAATACAGAGAGGCATAAGCAGAGAGACAGTAACAGAGACAGAGAGAAAACAATTGAAACAACTTTCTCTTCATTTAGTTTATTATAAATGGTGGAGGGAGGTGGGGATTATTTTATTTCAATAGTGGAGGGAGGTGGGGATATTTTAAACTCTTAATTATGTTCCAGGTAATGGTAAGTTCTTTACAAACATTATCTCATTTGATCTATACAATAACCCTGGGGGTTGGAAATGATTACTCTCTCCATTTTACAAATGATGAAACAGTGAAACGGGTTAAGTAACTAGTCCAGATGTACAAAGTTAGTAATCTATTTTTGGTGGATAAGAATTAGGCTTGTGGAAGAATTAAGAGTGATTAGAAAGCATCAATTTAACAACAAAGGATGCATGATTTACTCAATACTGTACAGAGCTTTCAGAATGAGGAAATTTTGCATTCAGGGTAAACTAACTAGTGCTGGCTAGACAATATTGGACAATTCACTTAATATATCAATGCTCTTGTCAACTGCCACACTAGAATTTAAAATTAAGGTGATTACTTGCATTGGAAGATGGAATTTCCTGATTTGGGAATTCTTTATATCATCAAATGCACTTTTCCAGATATGAAAGATGCATGATTTTCAGATAAGATCTAAAGGAGATAAAAGTCAAAGATTACCAAAAACAAAATTCTGTTATAATAATAACTGACATTTTTATAGCTCCTTATATTCATTATATCATTTTGTAACCATCAAAACACTATGAGGTAAGTATCATGGGTATTATCTCCATTTCATAGATAAATTAATTGATCTGCAGAATAATTGTTACATTCTCTTGCCAATGGATTGAAAAGACTTTGAACTTGAATAGAAAAATGCCTTTTAATTTTTACTAACCCATAACTGAACTTTCAGGCTTTCTTCAGTTATAAATATAGTTAAGAAAGATTTTCTTATATAGTGCACTAGACCTCTTAAAGGTCCATGACACACAGAAAAAGTTAGAAAACCTTAGTTTTGAAGTAAGCATGTATATGTGGACTCCCAATGATAGCAAGCTGGTTGCCCTTCAGAGAGAAGTTAACCCCCAATTTTGTGTTATCTCTGGAAAAAATTATCAAGTAAAACAAAAATAACAAAAAATAAACAAAAATCATATAGGTATGATTTTTCAAGTAGCCCAGACTAGATTGAGTAATGTTGATAACAGGAGGAAATAATCAAATAAACTTACTGGAAAAAAAAAAGAATGCATAGCCTCTGAAGAAAGGGTGTGTCAAAATTGATTTGCCAAGTTAAGACAGAGGTTTTAAAATAGTGATAAAATAAAATTATCCCAATGCAATATTCATGTAAAGAAGGCAATTCCAATTTGGAATCCTCCTAAGTATGAAGAGAATGAAGTGATCATTTTAGGAGCTTGAATATTCACTAATTAATGCAAATTCAGGAAAATCATGCTGGGATAAAAAAAAGAAACTTTTTTTTTTTAAAGAAGAAAAGGAGTCTATAGCTGGACATAAAGAAGAGCAATGCAAATTAACCCTACCTCCTACTGTCAAAAAAAAAAAAACAACTTACAAAAATTGAAATCTTTCAAAAGAGCACATTTATCTAATCAAAGAGAAAACATCTCTCTAAGAGCTTTCTACAAAAATTGCTATCATATAGCTGAAATGGTAATGGGAATAGCATTTTGCAGTTAACATCTCTAAATTTTGGTACGTAATAAGAGTTTTGTTGTTTATTTATAAATTATCTCTGTAAGCATGACAAAGCTAAATAGATAAAATTCTGTTTAAAGGTCATTAAGTGTCCTGTTTATAACATTACATATATAAATATATTTATATTTAAAACTGTATATGTCATAGGAAGCAAAGATGCAGATATCCATTTTATAATAGATTTATTATTTTAAATATCATATCTACTTTAGTGGGTTGTAAGTTTCTTGAGAGTAAGGGAAGCACAGCGGATTATTACTGATGTCTATCACTGTACCTAGCAAAGTGCTTTATATGTAGTAAACATAGTTTATTGAATAAATGGATAAATACATACCTACTATATTATTTTATCTTTGTTAATTAAGTTTCTTACAACGGTGGTAATATTGACTTATTGTATATATGAATATGAATATGAATATTATATTTATGATGTGTCACCAATATACAATTAATTACTATTATATGTAATAATTGTAATACCTCTCTATAAGCAGTTGCATCTTTTTCTCTTGTGAAGCCGTGAAGCCTCCCAAGTTTTCTACTACGACCATCTCTTATTGCTCATCAATGTTTGAAGATCCCAACATCTTGCTTTCTCCATTCCCTGATTCTGAGACATTAAACAAGTAAAAAATATCATATGGAACCAATACTATACTTAAGTGGGGATGATATTTATTGTTTTCTTAATTCTACATCATAATTTACAATTTTAAAATTTTTTATAAATTTTATTTTTCCAGATTACATATAAATACAATTTCTCAATATTCATATACTTTTATTTTGTAATCCGTGTTCTTTCTCTTCCTCCCAATGCTCCCCCTTCCCAAGAAAGCAAGTAATATGATAGAGGTTGTGTACATGTATCATCATATAATACCTATTTCCATGTATGTCATATTGTGAAAGGATACCTTGCTTACACTAGACAAAAATTCCTGGAGGAAATAAAATTAAGATATGTTTCAATTTTCACTTAAACTATTTTTATTCCTTCTTTTGAAGTGGATATCCTTTTATTACAATGAGTCTCTTGGAGTTGTCCTGGATCCTTGCCTTGTTGGTAATAGTTAATCATCATACATATCTGTTGTTCTTATGCACAACATTCTCCTGGTTCTGCTCACTTTACTTTGCAGTATGTCATATAAATGTTGCTGGGCTCTGTGTGTGTGTGTGTGTGTGTGTGTGTGTGTGTGTGTGTATCATTTTCTTTGTCATTTCTTATGGCACAATAGTATTGAATTACAAGCATATACCACAATTTTTCAGTCATTCCATGACTGATGGACATCTCTTCAGTTTCTAATTTTTTGACAAAACAAAAAGAGCAGCTATAAATATTTTTGCACAGTATATTCAATTTCCCTCTCTTTAATCTCTTTCAGATGCAGACAGTATTGATATAAAGGGTATGCATAGATTTTGGTTTTCTGGAGAAATGGTTCCAGATTGCTCTCCAGGATAGTTGTATCAGTTCAAAGCTCCACCAGTAGTGTATTAGTGTCCTAATTTTTCTATATCCCCATCAACATATATCATTTTCTTTTTTGTCACATTACTCATTCTGATGGGTATGAAGAAGTTCCTCACAGTTGTTTTAATTTTCATTTCACTTATTAATAGCAATTTGTAGCAATTTTCATATTAATAAAGATAGTTGTAATTTTTTTTTACCTTGGAATTTCCTGTTTATATCTTTTGACCATTTGTTAATTGGGAAATGCTTTGAATTCTTGTGGATTTGATTGAATTCTCTATAATTCTGAAAATTAAGCATTTGTCAGAGACATTTCCTATAAATATTGTTCCACAGGATGCTATTTGCCTTTTAATTTTGGTCGGATTGCTTTTGTTTGTACAGAAACTTTTCAATTTAAGATAGTCAAAGTTATCTGTTTTATATCCATACTGTTCCCTACATTTTTTAAACATAAATTCTGCCCTTATCCATAAGTCTGACAGGTGAATTTTTACTCCCCTAATTTGTAGATAATATCACCCTTGATTTTTAAACCATTTTGAGGGGAATATTTTAAAATAGATTTTATTTGCATCATTTATTTTTATACCAGCAGAATATTTCTTTTATCCCTTCCTATTTCCATAGAGCCAGCTCTTAAGACAAATAACTTGCTAACTTGTTGGGTAAGAGTTAAAATTTTAGCATTGTTTTCATTTGTATGCCTTAATATTAATGGTTTTGAACTATCCCGATATATTCCTATTAATTGTTCATATGCCTTGGATATCATACTTTGACAAGAAATAAAAAATTTACCTAATCAACTGATTCTTTTCTTGTCTGAGATGAATCCTTTGTACTATAGCCTTTCAATTTCATATATTCAAAATTATAGATTTTGTCATTTCTAAATTTGTTGACCTACTTCTCATGGTATGATATTTAATTAAGAACAAATATTTTTAATTTATTGTGGAATATTGTGTAAGATGTTGGTATAAATCTAATTTCTGCCATGACTTTCTACTTTTTTTTGTTTTTCACAAGTAGGTCTTATTAAATAGTAAGTTTTTTAAAATAATATAATCAATGAATATAGATTTTGTAAAAATATTGAATTACTGACAAATTACCTGATTCTTCATTGTCTCCTTTGTTTCATTAATCAAATGTTTGATTTTTAACTATCACCAGATGATTTTGATGCCGAGTGATAGCAGGAGTTTGAAAGCAGAATTTGAAGTCTGGATAAATAATTAAACTTTTGTTCTTATAATTCTTTTGAATTATTATTATTTTCATTTTTCTATATCTATTATTCCCTTTTAAAATTTTATTATACATTATCTCCATAAAATATTCCTCTGGTAATTTGATTGATATATCAGTAAATATGTAGATTAATCTTCCATTTATTCAAGTTGTTCTTTCTTTTTATGGAACATTTTGCAATTGAATTTAAGAATTTAAATATATCAGTATATTGACTCTCTTATAATTAATTATATATAATGGAATCTTGCTTTGTATTTTCATGCTATTTTTGTTATCTATAAATATTGTCAATATCTTTTCTGATTCACTAAGAAATTCTAAATAAACTATCAAATGATCAATAAAAGGGTGTGGTTTTTTATTCTTTTTTACCTAACATTTGTCTTTATTCTTTTCTCTTGTCTAATATCAGAGAAAGAGGACATTTTTCCTTCATTTTTATAACTACTGGTAAAATTGTAATGATTCTTCATTGAATATGATGCTTATTTTCAATTGTAGATATATATTTATTTTATTTAAGTATGAGGTCAAAATCAGCCCAACTACAATTTGGAACTATGCCCAAAGGATGCTAAAAGACTGCCTGCCCTTTGATCCAGCCATAACACTTCTGGGTTTATACCCCAAAAAGATAATAAGGAAAATAGACCTGTACAAGAATATTCATAGCTGCACTCTTTGTGGTGGCAAAAAAATTGGAAAATGAGGGGATGCCCTTCAATTGGGGAATGATTGAACAAATTGTGGTATCTGTTGGAGATGGAATACTATTGTGCTCAAAGGAATAACAAACTGGAGGAAATACATGTAAACTGGAATGACCTCCAGGAATTGATGCATAGTGAGAGGAGCAGAACCAGGAGAACATTATTTACAGGAACTGATACACTGTGGTACAATCGAACATAATGGACTTCTCCATTAGTGGCAATGCAGTAGTTCAGAACAGCTCAGAGGGATCTATGTGAAAGAACACTATCCAAATTCAGAGGGAAAACTGTAGGAGTAGAAACACAGAAGAAAAACAACTGTTTGATTACATGGGTACAAGGGGATATGATTGGGGATGTAGACTCTAAATGATCACCCTAGTGCAAACATCAACAACATGGACATAGGTTCTGAGCAAGGACACATGTAAAATCCAGTGGAATTGTGTGTTGACTATGGGAAGGGGTGGGGGAAAAGAGGGAAAGAATATGATTCTTGTAATCAAGGAATAATGTTTTAAATTGACTAAATAAATTAAAAAAAAGAATTTTAGAAGTTAAAAAAATCAGCCCAACTTAATATAGCCTTCATAATTTAGATAGAGGAATTTATATATCAATCAAATAATTTATCACCTTTAAATTAAGTCTAAAATATATTTTGAAATGGATTGACTTTGCACAGATAAGTCATGTTTTATGCTCTGGGGTTGTATAAAATGTTTCAAACTACTTAATACTAGTTATTCCCAAAATTGTATTGCTTGATATTCCAGTGATGTCTCTGAAAAAGAATCATGTAGGCAGAATAATTCTCAGTTTTTGTCTTCAATGTTCTTTCTCCTATCCTTTGGTTAAAGGAGGATGTTCCAACTCTCAAAATGTTGAAGAATTTCCAACTTCTTGCCTTTCCAATGGAGCTATATTATCATCCTCATATCAACTATTTACATTTTATGAATTAAAAATCTAGAATAGATTAAACATATAATGAAAATTCTTCAAAGAATTCCAGAAAGGGACTATACCATACCTAAGGGTAAAATCTTGAGTATACGAGAAAGAAGAGAAACAAAGTTCCAGCAAGCAGGATTTGTAGTTTGCTCTTTTGTTAAATGTGCTGTCCATGATTGTGGTCACTTTCCCTGGAGTTTTGTTTGTACTTGTGGGAAAATGTGTCACATATTTGTTTTAAATCAGGTATAGATAGGATGTTCTGTATCAGTTATGTTGTTTGTATTGTATCACCTTAAACAGTACTCTTTTCTAAAAGCTATTGCAAGTTAGCTAGCTAAATTCATTCTCAACTGAAAAATTTGACAGGAAACACATTGTTGGGTATCATTGACATTATAACAATAAAGAACATATCCCCAAATCCTCAGGGATACAACTGGAGACCAAAGGAGTAAATATAGCCTTGTTTTTCGACTCAAGATTTGTTCTTTGGAGTAACAGATTGCATACACACAGAGAAACACTAAGGATTTCTCTATATCTATACTTTTTTTTTAGCATAATGAGTGTTTTAATTTGTCAAAGACTATTTTGCATGTCTGGAGATATTTTTTTTTGCTTTGAATGTGTTGGTTGTGCAAATTAGGTTTAATATAGCATAGCATTCATATTTTGATTATTGCATTGTGTGATAAAATGTTTTCTCCATGTTGACTGTAATTCCTCTAAGAGTGAGTAGTTGTAGAGATTTTGATCTGGGTTATCTTTCCATAGCAAATAGTTCCCTTTTGCTCTGAAGAAGATTGAATGAATATTGGTCTTGATCATGGTGGCCAAAGGCCTACTGCTAGAAGCTAATATGGAAATTTTAGGCTGGAAATATAGGCTCTCTATACCCTTGCCTCACTTTCACTTTAATATTTTAGCTTCATCTGTCATACATACCTTAAACTTTACCATAACACCTACATCTTCTCAGTCCTGTCCCTTGAAAGCTCTATCTTTTTATCCAATACCTTTTTTTCCTTTGAAGCACAACAACAAAAATGATTTCAATTTTATTTTTCTAGTGTGTTTTCCATTTTAATTCCTTTTTAATGACATTTTCATGGCATAATTTCCCCTTTTTGAATTCCAAAAAAAGATTCCTTTGTCTCTTATATTTTTACTGCTTCTAGTAATGTAGTCTGACAAACTCTAACATTGAAATGCACGTTCATCATCTTTTCATTACACCTTATTGAGATTGCTTAGGGTGAAATTATGTCTTGCAGAGAGAATTTTGATTGAAAAATGTACCAAGAAAGACAGAAAAAAATCACCATTTCTCTTCCTATCCAGAAATTTAACAAGACAACTTATTCTCATGAGATCCAAACCCATTCATCTTATTTACTGAAGAAGTCTGTCCAAGTCATCATATACAAATGAATATATTTAATTTACATATTGACAACTGATAGATAAAAGAAAGGAGAAAAGGAAAACTATAATAAGTCTTTGGGGTTATAAATTATTAAAACAATTTAATTCAATGAATCACAGAATATATTAAAGTTGATTAAATGATGCATAGCAATGTGGTCAAATCATAAATAGAACCTTAGAACTATTTAGCATCTAATAAATATATAGTATCTCATAGGAAACAAGTTAATATCTATAATATCCCTGGAGTGAATGTCCTATTCCATTCAAAATGACATCTATTTTTTGTAACAGTGTTTTTGAGGCTAGTATTGTTTAATGAGATATTTCAAGGGTTGCACAAATTTGAAACTTCTTTTTCATATTAACAATTATTTACTTAAATTTAATATAGATGCTATTAATAACTATATCTCACATAAACAAACTCCTGGGGTGGAGCCAACAATAGAGCATTCTAGACCTTAGACCCATCCCCTTGAAGTCCCCGGCCCTGGAACAAGCCTACAGTGCAACTTTGAAGTCCATTGCACTTGACCCTTTCAAGTCTGCTCTATGGTGAAAACCTAGCCCCATGGCAAAATAGCCCCAAGTGCTGAGACTTGCAAGTCAACATCAGATAACAAAGAATAACCAACATACAAAACTCCCAGTCCACAGACAAAAAAGGCTGAGAAAATTAGCAAAGGGCCAAAGAAACACAACCCTAGAAAATTTCTTTGGAAAGAAAGAAAAATAGAATAGAATACAGAAAATGGTTAGAACCAAATAACCAGTTGCAAAACTACAAAATAAAATGGAAATTGGTCTTGACCTATAAAAAATACAAAAGGAATTCAGAAATCAAGTAACATATTGAAGAAAAGAAGAAAAATAGGAAAAGGAGCTTAAAATAATGCAAAAGATAAATAACAGCTTAAAAAGCAAAATTGGTCAGCTAGAAAAAGAGGAACAGAAATCCAGTGAAGAAAAGAGTCTTGTGAAAAGTAGAATGCACCAAATGAAAAAAGTAGGATCAAATGGTCATGGAATAAATTCATTGTTTTATAATTAGAATGTGCCAAATAAAAACTAATAACTAAATTAGAAATAAAGAAATAATAAAACAAAATAAAATAATGAAATAATGGAAGAAAATGTGAAATATTTCTTTTAAAGAAACAACTGATCTGGGTAACAGATCCAGAAAATGCAATCTAAGAATTATTGGACTTACTAAAAGTCATGCTTAAAAAAACAAAAATCTTAGACGTCATATAATAATAAATTATCCAAGAAAACTGCCCTCATATTCTTGAAAAAGTTAAAATAGAAATGGAAAGGATACACAGGAAACCTCCTGGAATAAAACCCCAAATGATAACTCCAAGGAATGTTGCAGCCAAGGTCAAGAGTTCCCAGGCCATGGAGAAAGTACTGCAAGTACCTAGAAAGAAATCATTCTTATATCACAGAGCCCCAGTCAGGATTACACAGGATCTGGAGACTGCCACATTGAATGTTTGGAAGGCTTGGAATATGATATTCTGGAAGGCAAGAGAACTGGATTTATAACCAATGTCATAATGAAAATAAATGTAACTTGTAATAATTAAAATGCTACATGTAATATTTACAAATTGGCTTTGTTAAATAATATTAGTCAAAATTTGTTCTGATCTCTTGTTTTTAAAATTAACTCAAGTCATGAGGATGATAGTAGCTTTTAACAATTTAATTTAACATAAATATAATATAAGAAAGAAATAAGGAAGAAAGGAAGTAGAAAATTATTTTCTAGCCTATCACTCTAAAATCTGATCCATAGAATTACATCTCGCTCTCCAACAAGGTTTGGATCTCCACATGGAATCCAGTAGTCTCTTTGGAGTAAGAGTCTTACTAGGCAACAAGGCTGACTTCCACCCAAGCCACTAATGATGAATGGAGTAGAAGAATCAATACCAACAAACTTAAGCCAAAAACTCTTAATTTGCTCTAAGGGCTCATCTTTTATAGCCCTTTTCTCCAAGCCACTTTATGTCTCTCTGAACTGGTCTATCACATCTCAGGAAGCAATCAAAGTCTCTCTGATCTGGGCTTTTAACCCTTAGTTCCCAGTCACGTTCCTCAGTCTCTTAACCTGTGACCTCTATTTTGCGGTTTCTAGCCACCCTAATGGGATGGCTTGGATTTGAGAAAAAATTTACAACCCAGATAGGGAGGGGTTCCCTTTACACACCAAGAATCAGCTACCCATCAAAACTAATGATATTCCTTCAAAGGAAAGTATGATCATTTAAAAAATACAAGATTTCTAATCATTCCTGAAAAGACAAGATATAAATGCCCAAATACAAAATTCAAGAGAACCATAAAAAGATAAATAAGAGAAAAAATGTAATTTTGACCATTCATCAATATCAAAAATTTCATCTCAGATTTGAAGAAATAAATGAAAGTCCCTCGGTTTACTGTCTTTTATAATTTTCTATAAACTCTTTTACTACTGATTCCTTTAGAATTTAAATATTATGTGCAGTATTAAAAGTTGGCATACTGATGAAGTCCTATGTTTGACAATAATATCAAAATAAGAATTCCAAATTAAAGACCATGCTACATAAAACCTAATCCAAAAATCTGAGTAATTGTATAGCTAGCAAATACTAATTGTTATTTTAAAGACTGGTATTATTTTGTCTACTGTTATTTGAGTTTGTTTCACATCTCTCTGTGTCACACATATTGTTTGACTCTCCTAAAATTCTATGGGGAACTTCTTTTTGTCTCTATCAATCATTTTCAATCTGTGCAACTTTTCTCTTCCCTATTTGATCCCAGTCTATTTCTCATCTTCCCATCTCTCCACCCCAGTAGTCATATCAAATATTCTGTAAACCCAAGATAATTTTTGGCCATCTTCCTGGAATAATTATGCTTTTGAGCAGAGAACAATTATTTAGAGAAATTTACACTGGGAAAATTGAGATCTTTTGAGGTGCTGAAAAAACGTTATTTTTAAGGAAAGAAGAAAATAGGGAAATCACAGGATGGCAGATTTTACTAGAATTGAAAGAGGCTCATGTCTGAACCATAATTTTTAGATTGTATTGAAAGAGGACCAAATAAGAATCTGTAAAGAACCCCGCTTCTTAATTTGAGACAAAATCTTCAGTAGTTAAAATTGAAAGGATTAAATATATACCACTTAATACTGACTTTCTACAGAAATATTTATTTCATTTTACTAATTTTCTCACAATAATTTTTAAACAAAGAAATACATTTTAGTTTTTGAGCTCCACTTTTTTGGTCAGTCCATTGCTATTAAAATGTAAATTCTTATTAAAACAGCAGTAAGAATGCCTGCAGATCATGAGCTAGTATCAACTGAAAAGTTTATACTGTAATGAGCCTTTCTTTATGATTCTGAGTGAACTTTTCTATGGATGAGTTTTCCTATGTACGGGATAGACAGGTTTCTTGGCACCTCATTGAGACAACTTGGGTGCTTATGAAGTCTTATGAAAATCAGTAAAGATAAATGGTTGTATCAGGCACCTAGGATGGATTGATTGACTCAAGCTATTGTGGGGCAGAGTCACATTCTTTGTGTTAAGTTTACAAAAGCATGGTGACAAACCTTTAGCAGAGCAACTCATAAAGATCTGGAGAGATGAAACTTTAGTCCTATGGTGTGGTGGGGAGGTGACACCCATATTTTTGGCATAGCCTTTGCCTCTGGATAATTGTAAAGAGGAAACACATGTCTTCATGGCACAAGGAATGGTTGCAGTGATGCAGATGGAGTTAAGACAGTTACTGGACCTCAAATATGTTACTCCTCAAAAGAGAGGTAGTGGCAGAGATCTATTGCAACAAACATAGTCACATTCTGCTGGGGGCCATCAAGCCACAATGTTTTGACGTGATCACTCATGGAAACCAGGAGATCACAAAGTGCTTCCTTGGAAGGACAGAGACACACACTTAACCCCTCCTTTTGTGACTTCTCTCACCAACATCCCTTATGATTGGAATTCCTGTGATCATTGTTCTCTCCCAAGCTTCAGGAAAAATAATATGAGAGCAAAATACTTCCAGGATTAATACTAATATTCAACATCACTATCACCAAATGATCACACTTATGAAGTCAAACCTAAAAGACTTTTATGGGTTAACTTCAATCAGAGCTGTACTCAAAATTATCCACCCAATGTGCAGGCCTGTAACAAATCTAAGGCAGTATCAATCACCCTAGTGACAGGTTGGTACATCATGCCTCAGTGACTTGATTTAAATCCATCTTGGAAACTCCCCATGAAACACTGAAAAATTATTAGTCTAATATTAAAACTGAATTGTGTTTCTATTACCCCTTTGATCCCTCAATTTTGGCCACAGTGTTTGTTGATTGTCTTCTAGAAATTCTGATTGATTATCTATTTTATTAAAAGTAACAAATGATTTTATTTGATTGGCCACAAGTCCAAAAGCACTTCACAGGTTAATGAAAAAAAAAAACTGACCTATAGTTATGCTGCCTGTAATGGAAACATCTATCATTTGCACACTTTGTGTGTGCTATCAGAATCAATAGTAACAATATAAGTATATAGAATGATTATAGAATGTCAATCAAATGTTTTGTTAAAAGTTAATGTATCACATATCCAATTATCTGCATTTGAACCTGTATTTTGAATAATGTAACTGTGTGCCAAGAAAGTATGTAATCTTTGAGGTATGAAAATAAAGCCAACCCTGGGCCTAGCAGAAGCAGTTCTGTGCAAAGCCTGGCCCAGGCTGACACTCCTGTCTTCCATCACTCATTTATGCCTTCATTGCCACATCAAGTCAAGGACCCTGAAGGTATAGACATGGTGGGAACTGAGACCACGGCAGCATTTATATGACAGGAGAGAGAAGCTGTTCAGTATGTTTCGCAGTAACAAATAAATGTGCATATTTTCTTCCTCATTAAAAGGTTCTTTTATGACAGAAATTTCTGGGTTTTGTCTTTCTCTTTGTAGTACCTTACCAAAGCATGACACACATATTATGGGACTATGTTAAGAAAGTATTTTTGTTTTTATATTCTTGCACTGATTCTTTAAATAATTATGTGTAAATAAAGTTATTGGTTTTTTTCATTTCTTCTTGGAGCAGGGATTAACTTCTTTTTGCATTTGTATTCTTATGGCATAGCACAGTGTTTGCATGTGATAGACAATTAGTAAAAATGGTAATTAATTAATACATTTAAAGGCTTCTTTTAAAAAAAATCTTATTCCCATTCAACTCTTTAGTTTTATATCACTTTCATGTCTGAATATATCCATTAAGTCTGTCATTTAAGTAATCTTTTGTAACTAAGTTTTTTTTATTAAATACAGTTTATATAGCAAAATGTAAATGACTTATATCTGATAGTAGTTGTAATATTATAGGTCATAATCCCTCATCTTTACCAAGGAAGTCTGATGGGCTATTTTTCTAAATTCTTTTTCCTAGGATGAACATTTATCATGATAAATATGTAACATTCAATTTCATTATAATACATTTATTTCAGGTCTCTACATGAATGGCTATTCATTCCATCCGTCTCTCCACAATTATGGGTTTAATGGTTGAGATCATTAAACTGATAGAAAAGAGGTTCTCACCTTAAAGGGAAAGAAAAGAGTTTCACTAAAGAATGAATGTCAACTTGTTTACTAATAGCAAAAGAATTCTTAACTGGATAAAATGATTGATTTGGGGAAAATATGTACTGTAGATGATAAACTTCTTTCGCACAGTGCTACATGTAATACCTTGGATAAAATTACACTAAATGAGAGTGCATGAAGGCAGACAGGAATGAGAGTGATAATGGAGAAAGTGTGGCAAAGACATAGAAATAGACAGTATAGCCAGATCCTAAGAACTAAAAGTGATCATAGAGAATAATGAGTATACTATTATGATTTGTGGATTATATTATGTATATTAAAAAATTCTAGAACAAAATGATATACCATCAAAAAATCTAGTATAACTCAATAAATTGATCAAATAATCTATGTTATAAATGGAAGTTGATGATGAATATACATATTTTCAGACTATGACATGTTCTTTCTTAGTTCACAACATATACTACCATTTTACTTTCTAAATAATATGGTGTTAATTCACAACAATCCCAACTCTAATTCTTTTTCTATATTCATAAAAACAATGACATGTTTCTTAGCAAGCTTTGCCATCTCATGGTTGTAAGAGAATATTTAAGAAGAATTTTGATTGGCATTTTATTAGTGATGAATTAAAAAATTTCACATAAAATGAACATTAATATTTTATATTTCTTTAGAACTGATTGATCATAACCTTTGGTCTTATATAAACTGGGGAATAAATATTACTCTTCTAAATTTATGTCAGCTGATGTAGAGTGTAAAGAACATTGTACACAATGACACCAGTACTGTGAATATGATGAATAACTATAAATAACAATATTATTTTCAGCAATACTGTGATCCAAAATAATCTTAAAGGACTCATGATTAAAAATATCATCTGTTTCCAGAGAAAGAAGTGATGGAATCTAAATCGAGACAAAAGCAAAGTTTTTTTCATACTATTAATTTACTTTTGTTTGATTTTCTTTCCACAAAATGATCAATATGGGACAATATTCTATATGACTGTACATGTAAAATCTATATCAAATTGTTTGCCAACTCAGCAAAAGGAGGGGAAAAGAGGAAGAAATTTGAGACACAAAATTAATTTTTGAATATAGTAAGCTATTTTTATTAGTAATTAGAAAAATATTTTTAAAAATTAGTCGAATATGCCATTAATGAACTCCCCCAAATCCCCAGGGCCAAATAGATTCACAAGTGCATTTTATCAAACTTTAAATGAAAATTTAATCCCACTGATACAAAACTATTTTTAAAATAGCCTTAGTTCTACTAAAGTTCTTTTATGACAGATAAATGGTGCTGAAATCTAAACAAGGAAATGCAAAAACAAAGAAAGAAAAAATATAGATCAATTTCTCATTGAAATATTGATGCAAAAAATTTAAATAATATATTCAAAAGGAGACTATTAGGTGGAATTTATATCAAGAATGAAGGAATTATTCAATACTTGGTAATTATTGACATAATTAACCATATAATTTTTTTAAAGAAACCATATGATTATCTCAGTAGATGCAAAAAAAAAGGTTTGAAAAAATATAATATCCATTCATATTAAAAATACTAGAGAGCAAAGGAATAAATGGAGCTATCCTTAAAATGATAAGTAACATCTATCTAAAACTATCAGAAAGCATTATGTGTAATTCAGAGTAGCTAAAAACCTTCACAATAAGATCAGGGTAAAGCAAGGATATCCATTATATCCACTATTATTTAGTATAGTATTAGAAATGCTAGCTGAAGAATTATGGGAGGAAATAAATTTAAAGCATTATAATAGTCAATAATGAAACAAAAGTATCACTCTATGCAGTTGACATGATGGTATGTTTAAAGAATTCTAGAAAATCAATAAAAATTATCAGTTGAAATAATTAACTTTATTATTTTTGAAAATGTTATTTAGTCAATTTACAACATTTTTCCTTTGTTGCAAGAATCATATTCTTTCTATCCCCTCCCACTACCCATTCCCAAAAAGGACATGCAAGTCCACTGGGTTTTACATGTGTTCTTGTTCCTGGTATAAATCACAACTGATCATAATGAATAACTCTAGTGATCACTTGCTGGATTATTTTTGCTAGTATTCTCATTAAGATTTTTTTCATCTATGTTCATTAAGAAGATTTGTCTATAGTTTTTGTTTTCTGTTTTTGAGCTGCCTGGCTTTGTCATCAGTACCATATTTGTGTCATAAAAGGAATTTGATAGAACTCCCTCTTTGCTTATTATGTTAAATGGTTTCTATAGTATTGGGATTAGCTGTTATTTGAATGTTTGATAGAATTCACTTGGGAATCCATATGGTCCTGGAGATTGTTTCTTAGGGAATTCTTTGATGGCTTGTTCAAATTCTTTTTCTGATATGGGGTTATTTAGATATTATATTTCATCTTTTGTTAATCTGGGCAATTTATATTTTTCTAAATATTCATCCATAGCACCTCAATTGCCATATTTATTGTCATATAATTGGGCAAAACAGTTTTTAATGGCTGCCTTAATTTCTTCTTCATTAGAGGTGAATTTTCCAAGGCATTGGGCTATTTACCCAAATGAAGGTCTGTAAAGTCATTGTCCTGACCTAGTGTCATGGTAGGAAACTGAATTGATTTTGTTTGAATTATCTTAAGAAGATTCTGAAGATCACTTGGCAAAATATGATACCAAACACTGAGGTTATTGTTTTTTAACTAAACTATCAAACATTCAAACTCTAGCCTAGGGAGCACAACTCTGTTGGTCTGTCACAATGTTTGAATGCTAAGTATGTTTGCCTAAAAGACCATTTTACAGAAAATTAACACAAGGCAAATGGTCACACAGAGGTTAGAGGACAAAACAATACAAGGGCATTCACAAGATCTTTATGAAGAACTTTGATACAGATTGTGAGACATGGAAGACCCTGGCATAGGACTGACATCCATGGTATGCTTTCATGAAGGAAGGTGCTGTGTTCTTATGAAGAAAACAGAACTACATTAGCTTGAAAGAAATGTGAACTGCAAAGATTTAGTGATATCTCAATTCCAAATGTTCATGTCACTATTTGTGCCTAACATGTGATAGAGCCTTCTTAGATTGATTGGTCTCATTGAGCATAGTGGGATAGGATGTACATACTTAGTAATGTCATTTTAGTCCTTTATGAGTAAGAACAAACATCACATTGTCCCTTTATTCATGGAAATTAAAGAACTGTTGCATATGTTATCTTTTTGAGATTAAATTCTTTAATTTTCCCCAAATTTTGTCAGTTTAGGTATCTTTGTAAATATCTAAATCCCCTTCAGTTTATTTTGTTTACATTATGTTTTGCTAGCCAATAATATTAGAATATTAATAGTAGTATATTCTGAGATAGTTTTAAATTTCTCATTTCTAGTTTTATACATTTAATTTGTTCTCATTTTATGTTTCTAAATGTTTTAAATTGTTTCCTTTATAAAGCTCATTGTTTCATTTATTAATTAAATTGCTATCTTGTGGAACATTTTACCATATTTAACTTTAATCATATTTTTGTCTTACAAATTCTGCTGCTTTATTAATTTAGCCAGTTTCTAATTCATTTAATGGAAAATAGATCATTAGTTTTCTTTTTAAATATAAATGTTCATGAAAATAAATTAGAATGCAAGTATTACTTGTGGATTCATTCCATAAATTTAGATATACTGAATTGATATTAACATCATTTTAATGCAATTTGTTCTTATTTTATTATAAACATTTTTCAATATGCCATTTATATTTTCATTTTCTCTTTGACTCCCTTCAAACCTGTTCTAATTTCAGTTTTTTTAATTTTATAATATTTTATTTGATCATTTCCATGCATTATTCATTAAAGACAAAGATCATTTTCTTTTCCTACGCCTCACCCCCGTAGCTGAAGCGTGATTCCACTGGGTATCACATGTGTTCTTGATTCAAACCCATTGCCATGTTGTTAATATTTGCATTACAGTGTTCATTTAGAGTCTCTCCTCTGTCATGTCCCCTCAACCGCTGTAGTCAGGCAGTTGCTTTTCCGTGGTGTTTCTACTCCCACAGTTTGTCCTCTGCTTATTAATAGTGCTTTTTCTCCTAGATCCCTGCAGATTGTTCAGGGACATTACACCGCCACTAATGGAGAAGTCCATTACATTCGATTATACCACAGTGTATTAGTCTCTGTGTACAATGTTCTCTTGATTCTGCTCCTCTCGCTCTGCATCACTTCCTTGAGGTCGTTCCAGTCTCCATGGAATTCCTCCACTTTATTATTCCTTTTAGCACAATAGTATTCCATCACCAACATATACCACAATTTGTTCAGCCATTCCCCAATTGATGGGCATCCCCTCATTTTCCAATTTTTGGCCACCACAAAGAGCGCAGCTATGAATATTCTTGTACAAGTCTTTTTCTCCATTATCTCTTTGGGGTACAGACCCAGCAGTGCTAAGGCTGGATCAAAGGGTAGATATTCTTTTATCGCCCTTTGGGCATAGTTCCAAATTGCCCTCCAGAATGGTTGGTTCAGTTCACAACTCCACCAGCAATGAATTAATGTCCCTACTTTGCCACATCCCCTCTAGCATTCATTACTTTCCTTTGCTATCATGATAGCCAATCTGCTAGGTGTGAGGTGATACCTCAGAGTTGTTTTGATTTGCATCTCTCTGATTATACAAGATTTAGAACACTTCTTCATGTGTTTGTTAATAGTTTTGATTTCTTTATCTGAGAACTGCCTATCCATGTCCCTTGCCCATTTATCAATTGGAGAATGGCTTGGTTTTTTGTACAATTGATTTAGCTCTTTATAAATTTGAGTAATTAAACCTTTGTCAGAGGTTTCTCTGAAGATTTTTTTCCCAATTTGTTGTTTCCCTTCTGATTTTAGTTACATTGGTTTTGTTTGTACAAAAGCTTTTTAATTTGATGTAGTCGAAATTATTTATTTTACATTTTGTGATTCTTTCTATGTCTTGCTTGCTTTTAAAGTCTTTCCCCTCCCAAAGGTCTGACATGTATACTATTCTGTGTTTACCCAATTTACTTACGGTTTCTTTCTTTATGTTTAAGTCATTCACCCATTTTGAATTTATCTTGGTGTAGGGTGTGAGGTGTTGATCAATTCCTAATCTCTCCCACACTGACTTCCAATTTTTCCAGCAGTTTTTATCGAATAGTGGATTTTTGTCCCAAAAGCCGAGATCTTTGGGTTTATTGTATACTGTCTTGCTGAGGTTGCTTGCCCCCAGTCTATTCCACTGATCCTCCTTTCTGGCTCTTAGCCAGTACCAAATTGTTTTGATGACTGCTGCTTTGTAATATAGTTTGAGGTCTGGGACTGCAAGGCCCCCATCATTTGTGTTTTTTTTTCATTATTTCCCTCTATATCCTTGATCTTTTGTTATTCCAAATGACCTTTGTTATGGTTTTTGTCTAAATCAATAAAGAAATTTTTTGGGAGTTCCATAGTTATAGCAATAAATAGATGAATAAGTTTGGGTAGGATGGTCATTTTTATTATATTGGCTCGTCCTATCCATGAGCAGTTAATGTTTTTCCAATTGTTCAACTCTAGTTTTAGTTGTGTGGGGAGTTTTTTGTAGTTGTGTTCTTATAGTTCCTGTGTTTTTCTTGGGAGATACCTAGGTATTTTATTTTGTCTAAGGTGATTTTGAATGGGATTTCTCTTTCTAGTTTTTGCTGCTGAGCTGTGTTGGAGATATATAGAAATGCTGATGACTTATGTGGGTATATTTTGAATCCTGCAATTTTGCTAAAGTTGTTGATTATTTCAATTAGCTTTTTGGTTGAATCTCTAGGATTCTTTAAGTAGACCATCATGTCATCTGCAAAGAGTGATAACTTGGTCTCCTCCTTGCCTATTTTGATGCCTTCAATTTCTTTTTCTTCTCTAATTGCTACTGCTAGTGTTTCTAGTACAATGTCAAATAGTAGAGGTGATAATGGGCATCCTTGTTTCACTCCTGATCTTATTGGGAATGCGTCTAGTTTATCCCCATTGCAGATGATATTGGCTGATGGTTTTAGATATATACTGTTTATTATTTTTAGGAAAGACCCTCCTATCCCTATGTTTTCTAGTGTTTTTAATAGGAATGGGTGTTGTACTTTATCATAGGCTTTTTCTTTGTCTATTGAGATAATCATGTGGTTCTTGTTGGTTTGCTTGTTGATGTGGTCAATTCTGTGGATGGTTTTCCTAATATTGAACCAGCCCTGCATCCCTGGTATAAATCCTACTTGATCATGGTGGATGACCCTTCTGATCACTTGCTGGAGTCTTTTTGCTAGTATCCTATTTAAGATTTTTGCATCTATATTCATTAGGGAGATTGGTCTATAGTTTTCTTTCCCTGTTTTTGACCTGCCTGGTTTTGGAATCAGTACCATGTGTGTCGTAAAAGGAGTTCTGTAGAACTCCCTCTTTGCTTATTATGTCAAATTGTTTGTATAGTATTGGGATTAACTGTTCTCTGAATGTTTGATAGAATTCACTGGTGAATCCATCAGGCCCTGGGGATTTTTTCTTATGAAGTTCTTTGATGGCCTGTTGGATTTCATTTTCTAATATGGGATTATTTAAGAATTCTATTTCTTCCTCTGTTAGTCTAGGCAGTTTGTATTTTTGTATATATTCATCCATATCACCTAAATTGGTGTATTTATTGCCATATAATTTGGCAAAGTAATTTTTAATGATTGCCTTAATTTCCTCTTCATTGGAGGTGATGTCCCCCTTTTCATCTTTGATGCTGTTAATTTGCTTTTCTTCTTTCCTTTTTTAAATTAGATTGACCAGTACTTTGTCTATTTTGTTTGTTTTTTCAAAATACCAGCTTGTTGTCTTATTTATTAAATCAATAGTTCTATCACTTTCAATTTTATTAATTTCTCCCTTAATTTTTAGGATTTCTAGTTTGGTTTTCTGCTGGGGGGGTTTAATTTGGCTGCTTTTGAGTTTTTTTATTTGCATTTCTAATTGATTGATCTCTGCTCTCCCTAGTTTGTTAATATATGCACTCAGGGATATGAATTTACCTCTGATTACCCCTTTGGCTGCATCCCAAAGGGATTGAAAGGATATCTCATCATTGTAATTTTCATCGATGAAATTATTGTTTCTATGATTTATTGTCTAAATAAATGATTTTGGAGTATCATATTGTTTAATTTCCAATTAGTGTTTGATTTGGTTTTCCATGTACCATTACTGATAATTATTTTTATTGCCTTGTGGTCTGAAAAGGCTGCATTTATTATTTCTGCTTTTCTGCATTTGTGTGCCATGTTTCTGTGACCTTAAGTATGGTCAATCTTTGTGAATGTGCCATGTGGTGCTGAGAAGAAGGTGTATTCCTTTTTATCCCTGTTTATTTTTCTCCATATGTCTATTAATTCTAATTTTTCTAAGATTTCATTCACTTCTTCTACCTCTTTCTTATTTATTATTTGATTTATCTAAATGTGATAATGGTTGGTTCAAGTCTCCCACTAATATGGTTTTACTGTCTATTTCTTCCTTCAATTCTCCTAGTTTCTCCATTAGAAAGTTGGGTGCTATATTATTTGGTGCATACAGGTTGATTACTGATATTTCCTCATTATCTAAAGTTCCTTTTAACAGAATGTAATTACCTTCCCTATCCCTTTTGATCAGGTCTATTTTTGCTTTGGATTTATCAGATATCATGATTGCCACTCCTGCCTTCTTTCTGTCAGTTGAGGCCCAGAAAGTCTTACTCCATCCTTTAATTCTGACCTTGTGAGTGTCTACCCGCCTCATGTGTGTTTCTTGAAGACAGCATATGGTAGGGTTTTGGATTCTAATCCATTCTGGTATTCATCTACGTTTTATGGGTGAGTTCATCCCATTTACATTCAAAGTTATGACTGTCACTTGTGGACTCCCTGGCATTTTGATATCCTTCTCTAATTCTAACCTTTCTTCTTCAGCTCTACCTTTTAGTCCAGTGATTTACTTTAAATCAGTCCCCTTTGTACTTCCCTTTCTACCCCCTCCCTTTTTATTCCCTCCCTTATTTTCCCCTGTAGTCTTTTTAAAATTCCCCCCTGATCCTCTCCCTCCCTTGTACTGCTTCCCTCCCCACCAGTCTGCTTTTTACCCTTCTACCCCCCTATAGGGTACAAATCTATTCTCTTCTCCAATGGATTGGATTGTTCTTCCCTCTATGGGTCAGTTTCAAAGTATGTAAGAGTCAAGTATTTCCTATCTCCAACCTCTTTACCCTTCCAATGTATCGATGTTCTCCCCACTCCCACCATGAGCTTCTTTGTGACATATAAATTTACCCCCATTTGTTTCTTTTCCCATTTCTTTTAGTCATAACCTCTTTTCTTTTTTAGCTTTAGTCATGTATATATATATATACACATACACATGTATATGTATTTATGCATGCATATATCTATATACCTATTTCTCTAATTTCAGTTTTATCAAATGTTCCTTTGAATTTTAGGATTTCTAATTTAGTCATTAGTTAGGGATTTTTAATTCGTTCTTTTTCAGTTATTTTAATTCCATGTCCAATTTAATGATTTGTTTTTTCTCTGTTTTAAGGATATAAGTTTTCAGAGAATATTCCTTTGAATTTCTATTTAAATTTCTCCATATATATATATATGTATATATATATATGTATATAAGTTCTATTTTTTCTAAAATTTCATGCATTAACTTTATTTCATTGCTGTTTATTTTTTGGTCTGATTCATGTAGATGTGAAATGGGGAAGTTTATATCCTCTGCTAGAATAGTTTTTACTTTCTATTTTTCCTCCTCAAGATTATTTAATTTATCCTTTAAATATATGGAGCCTTACCATTTGGCATACGTATATATATGTATATTTATATGTCTGTGTGTGTATTTAGCATTAATATTACTTCAATGTCTATAATACTTTTTGTCAAGATGTAATTTCCTTCAATATCACTTTTAATTAGATAAAATTTTGCTTTAGCTTTGTTTGAGATAATGATTGCAAATAATGCTTTTCTTTTTACTTCAGCTAAAACATAATAGATTCTGCTCCAATCCCTTATCTTAAATTTTGAGTGTCTTTACCTATCTCAAATGGGCTTTTTGTAAGCAACATATATTCTTATTAATCTACTCTTATTTACTTCCTTTTTAAATACATTTATTTATTTTTAGTCAATTTAGAACATTATTCCTTGGTTATAAGAATCATATTCTTTCCCTATCTTCCCTCCCCCCACCCTTCCTGTAAATTGACAGACAATTCCACTGGGATTACATGTGTCCTTGATCAGAACCTATTACCATGTTGTTGATATTGGCACTAGGATGTTTATTTAGAGTCTATATCCCCAATCATATACCCTCGACCGATGTAATCAAGCAGTTATTTTTCTTCTGTGTTTCTACTCCCACAGTTTTTCCTCTGAATGTGGATAGTGGTCTTTATTTTAGTCTTTCCGGGTTGTTCAGGATCACTGCATTGCCACTAATGGAGAAGTCCATTTCGATTGATTGTACCACAGTGTATCAGTCTCTGTGTACAATGTTCTCCTTGTTCTGCTCCTTTCATTCTGCATCAATTCCTGGAGGTCATTCCAGTTAACATGGAATTCTTCCAGTTTATTATTCCTTATCCACTACCTTTTTATGAATGAGTTCATCACATTCATATTCATAGTTATAATTACTATCCATATATGCTTCTCCATTTTATTTCCCCTTTTCATCCTGCTCTTTTTCTCTGTCTCTCCTCACAAGTGTTTTGCATTCCATCACCCTCCTCTTCCTCCTTTCTTATATTAATTCCTCCCCATTCATCTTTTCCCCTTCTAACTTCTCCAAAAGTAAGATAAGATTCTATACCCAAATTAGTGTGGTTGATATTTCCTCTCTGAGTCAGTTCTGTAAACAATATTAAAATTGTCCTTCACCATCCTCATCCTCTTCTCTACCATCAGAGGTTTTTCTTTTTTGCCTACTTAGGTGAGATAATTTACTCCATTACATCTCTCTTCTGTTTTCTCAGTGCATCTCTCTGTTTCACACCTTTTTTTGGCATGTCATGTCATCCTAAACAGCTTGATTCTGTACCCTCTGTCTAGGTATAATACTTCTAACTGCTCTGATAATGACAAAACTTTTAAAGATGCAAATATTTTATTTCCATAGGACTATGAGCAGTTTGACTTAATTGAATGCCTTAAATTTTCTCTTTCTTCTTTATCTTATGCTTCTCTTGAGTCTAGTATTTGAACATCCGTTTTTCTGTTTAGGTATGGTCTTTTCATTAGGAAAGTTTGGAAATCTATTTTTTAAAGGAACATTTTTCCCACTGAAAGAAATAATAATTGTTACTGGGTAGGTGTTTCTTGGTTATCAACCATATTACATTGACTTCCAGAATGTCATAGTCCAAGCTTTATTATCCTTTAATGTAGAAGCTGCTAAGTCCTGTGTCATTCTGATTGTGGTTTTGTGATATTTGTTTGTTTGGTTTTTTGGGGGGAAGCTTGCAGTATTTTCTCCCTAGCATGCAAGCTCTTGAATTGTCAAAACAGGTTTAAGATTTCCATGTTTCTACTCTACTCTCTTATTTCCACCTCCTCAACAATTCTTTTAAGGATACTTGTCATAAAAATGAGAAAATGGGCACATGGTCTTTAGTTATTGATGTTCTCTCAGTTACTTTTAGGGAGCAATGATATCATCAGTAATTATTTTCATTCATTTGGCAACTTTTCCTCAGAGTTACCTCTAAAATTATCCTTTATTACTTTGAAGATGGTCCTCATCCAAGAGTTAAAGAAAATTCAAACAGAGATGATGGCCAAGAAAACACTCATGAGCATACATGAAATCCAGATGTTGACTTAGAAGGTCATATATTAACATTATCTATTACATATTGTATTCCTATTTATTTGGGTAAATAGTTCTCAATTATCTTTATATGTGTTTGTGGGCTTAGGCTGTTGTAGGCTGCATTCTGTTACAGTTAGTGTGCTAACATCTCTGTCCTGTTATATATAGCCTTCCCTAACATGGACTGATCTACTAGCTATCCCTTACTTCTGCAGTTCCTTTTCAACAATTTAATTTAGCACATCAGGAACAACAATGGTAGGATTTAAAATTTGATGCTTCAAATTTTATTAATGATGAAAACACAATATAATAGAAATGTTGGCTATATATGTGTTTATCTAATTCAAATATATAAAGTATACATACATATACATGCATCTATGTGTATATGTATAGGTATATATGTATGTATGCTTATGTAAATTTTCATGATGTCACCTGTTTGGCTATCATTTTTTTATTCTATTGAATTTTGCTATTTTATGAGGTAAAAGTATTTTATTTTCTGACTTTCTTCTCTTTACTGTGTTAAAAATAAGATTATATTCCAAATTAAAATTATCATGCCTTCCAGTTCTTTCTGCTTGGTATAGAGATCAATTATTTTCTAGGTATTAAACTTTTTATCATTTGCAATGATAGTTTTAAATTGGTTGAACTTTTATTATAAAAAACAATTATAAAATAGCAAATATTATGTATATAAATATGTATGATAGCTAATAAGCATAATGTATACACTTATATGAGCACCTGTATGTGCAGCCCTTTCAGTCTGCCAAAGAACATTATTAATATTATATCATCATGAAAACCTTCTTTCACTGTTAATATTATTATCCTTATTTATGGATGAGGAAATTTGAGTATTGTAGAAGATAACCCACTTAATCAAGTACAGCCAGCTAATGATTTCATACCAAATTTGAATTCATGTCAATTATTTTGGAGATCTACCCACTGAACCACCTAGTTACGGCATAGAATATGAAAAAGAAAAAAATCAACATGATATCTTTATAGCCTTTAAGTACTCTATTCTCCCACAAATTTTTTTAAAAAATCTAGTATAATACATTTTTCTGGAATCACCATGGCTTTTGGTTTAATTTGTGTAAAGGAATGCTATTGCAATAACTTATTCTGTCAATGAAGGTC
Source organism: Monodelphis domestica (assembly GCF_027887165.1). Classification (NCBI taxonomy): domain Eukaryota; kingdom Metazoa; phylum Chordata; class Mammalia; order Didelphimorphia; family Didelphidae; genus Monodelphis; species Monodelphis domestica. The sequence continues at coordinate 669,141,648 of NC_077227.1, read as the reverse complement.
AGCTATTCTTTTAGCATATACTGATATAGAAATGTTTGAGAGACAGGTAGGTGAAGGGATTTGTGTGTCACTTGTTCAATTGTTGTCAGAAGTAGGATTTGAGCTCAGTAATTCCTGACTCTAAATCTGATTCAGCAAAATTTGAGATCGTATGATTTCCAAGTGTACTCTTTTGAGGAAAGAAATATTTGGCATTGATTGGCTAATTTTAGGATGCATAAAATATGTATTAAATTTTGTTATCTATTATTACATGTTATTTAGTCATTTTTTACTTTGTTACATAATTGATATAAATAAAATTAATATATTTAATATATGATGCAATTATAAGTACCTACTTGTGAGGTTGATCATGAAAGTAATGGTAATGTATCTAGGTGAGTTAACTGCATTTGGCAACCTGTGAATTCTGTCAATTTAAAATCTAAATTTATCTTACAATTATTTCAAAAAACATCAATAATTTCCTGAAACATGGGGTTCAAATTAATATTTTTTCTTCATGGGTTTAAATTAAAAGAAAAAAATTGAAGTTCTCTTTTCCATTTGGAAAAAAAGGATAGAGAAAAGCTTCTGCAGAGAATGGCATTTTAGATTTTTGCTGACATAGCCAGGGATTCTTGGAGGAGGAAATGAGGATAGTAATCATTATACATATGGCGCACAGCCAGTGCTATGACAAAGAGAAAGGAAATGGAGTCATGAAACACCATGTAAGAGAAACAGCAAGTAGACCAGTACTGTTGGACTGTAGGAATCATCAAGGCAATGATGTGAAAGAAGACTAGAAAAATTGAAAGTATGCAAATTAGGAAAGGATTAAAGTGAAAATTTATATTTTCTCCTGGAGATTCCTGAGGTTGCAGAAACACTTTAGTACCTAGACTCTGTGGATGTGAGAAATTGAAAATGATTTTGTAGCAGGAATTTGGAGCAGCTGAGACTGATGACGTGTCATTCAAAGGAGAGTACTCTATTTAGAATGTGACTGGGAGAAGCAGTTGGAGGAGACCAACTGAATGCTAGACCCTTTTCTGGCTTGAAAGAGGGAAGAAGGCTGTGTTCTCTTGACTTGGAGACTGGAGTATGAAGGTGGTTTTGGCTTTGAAGATAGAAAATGGAAGAAAGAAGGACAAAAGTCCAGATCTCTCTCCATCTCTCTGATTAGCTCTGTTGTAATAGTGACTGAACTTCCAGACCTATCAGCCCATTTCTCCAAATTGAAATATTCCATCATCCTCCAACCTGAGATTCATCTTAGCATTAGGGAAATCCCCAACCCTCTTAACTCCATTTCTTATCCTTTCCTGTCTTCCCCAAATAAATCCCTTACTTAAGATAAAGAAGAGAAAGAGTATTTAATATGAGACAGCATTAACTCACCCTGAGTTGATTTAGAAGAAGAATAGAGAAGAAGAAGGAAGTGGAGGGGAGTTGAAATTTGGCTATATTTGGATGCAGAAGATGTAAATTTAAAACTAATCATTTCTCTTTATTCCCTGTATAACCTTCATCAATTCAATTTGCTTTTGTAGGCTTTGGTTTCCTGATTTATAAAATGGACAAACTGAAGTGAACTGAATGATTACTGGGGACCCTTCCAGGTCTAAATCTCTCATGCTCATATCTTATATAAATACTTCAGGAGACTCAGTGACACCAGATTATTGTTATTGGAATATATACATAGCCTCCACATTATTGATTTCTGACAAAGTCTAAACTTTGCAAACTGAAACAGATGGCAAGATTATCCACCTATGCCAATTTCCATAGGCAAAATCAACAGGAAGCTCTGCTTATAATACTTGTCCTTTTTATTGGTTGAGTAGCTTGCAGAGGCAGCACTCATCATAGATGCTTGGGGGCTTATGCCCATCCTATGTAGGAGGCTCATAATTTATCCATTAGATAATTTGAATCTATTTGTGTAAATGACCCTAAGGAAATCATTGTTTATCGGGCTAGAAACAGACCTTGTAAGCATTTATTTGAAGCTAACATATTAAAAACCCCGTATTTCTCCTTTGCCCTTGAGAAAATTTTTGAGTTGTGTGCTTTCAAAATAACTTACAAATCAGATGTTAAATCTAATGCTTTAAATATTAGCTGTCCTCATCATTTTGGACTCCTGAGTTCTAAATTGTAACCTAACATTTACTGGGGAAAAATATATGTCAATAATCCAAGTTTTCTTATTAAATAAATGAAGATTTAATAGTTAATAATTGTAAAATGTATTGAATGATCTAGTTTCTTAGATTAGAGCTGGGCCAATTTCCATAGTCCTATCCTAGAAGCACCCTCCATGAATAGTAACAAAATGTCAAAGACTCATAGAATGATGTTGCAGAAAGGAATATTAGAGACCAACAATATTTAGAACCTAAAATTATAGATAAAGAATTTAAGGACCAGGGAAATAAAGGACCTTTTAAGAAATTCAGTTAGAAAATACCAGAACTTGGTCTAAAAACCCAAGTTCTGAATTCCAATTTCACATGTTCTTTTTATTGTATCATGTTTATCTATATCAAACCATCTCAAAATGACAATTAAGGAATACATCTACATTATGATACAAACTTAAATATAGCTTTTTGTTGTTCAGTTATTTTCAATTATATCTCCTTCCTTATGACACTTTTTGACATTTTCTTTCCAGAGATAGAATAGTGCTTTGCCATTTCCTTCTTCAGTTCATATTAGAGATGAGGAAATCGAGATAAAAAGTGTTAAATTACTTGCCCAAGGTGACATACCTAGTGTCTAAGGCCACAGTTGAATTTGGGAAGTATAGTTTCCCTGATTCAGCACTACTTCTCTACATTGTTGCCCCTTGAGTATAAGTAGGAACTGTTTTTTTTCCCTCCTATTATTCTTTCCTTCCTTTCCATGCTTTATTAAACATTTGCTATGTTTATTTTCTGTTATATGTTTTGAAATTTTAAAAAGGCTTTTTTTGTGGGGGGAATTGGTTTGTCCTTATCCTGTATATTCTGAAATGTGGATTTCCAGTTTCAGATTTTCATGCTGAGTGGGTTATTAATTTAACAAATAACAAGTATCACATCCTATCTGAAAATATTGGAGGAGGAAACATATTGTAAGAATGTTTTCAGTTGTCAGATAGAAGTGATGAATATCTTGGTGTGCCTATGGATTTATGTTATGTTTTTTTTTATTTCAAATATTGAGTTGCTTTAAAGAGAGGGTAATTTCTTATCCTTGTATTTTACCACCTTTGAGTTAGTATTTATAGAGCAGTATCAATTAATTCATTCCTAAATAACCTCAGATAATCTCTTATAATATGAATTTATTTTTTAAGACTTTGGAAGATAGAGCATTGAACTTGGAACCAATGATAGGAACACTTGGACTTGAATCCTGTTTCAGATATTTATCAGTTTTATTACCTTGGAAATCCATGTCCCTCACCTGAGGTTGATTTTTCTCATTTATGAAATAAGTGAAATCAATGCCTAAACTCTAATTTCTGTTCTAGCTTTAAATCTGTGGTCTTTTTTAACCTATTTTGTGCCTTTATCTGTCAAACAATCAACTCCTATAATTTAATACTTATTTCATCCTTCACAGTTTTAATTGCATATCAATTTCAATGTCAGGGAATGCCAAGAACAATTGCAAAAAATTCAATGCCATCCATTAATATATGCATTCACATTTGTTACAGATTCTGAAAACAGAAATGTATTGCCTCATTTTCTTATTGCATCCTTCACTGCAACTGAGCTTTTCAGAAGAGCTCCAAAAGACTAAAGTCCTTTTGAATCTCTAGTCAAATTAGGAAGTCCTTTACTCATCACCATTTGGCAAGAAAGTTTGTATGACTTTTTGATGCTGGCCCATTTTTCTTGTAGATAGCACATGTTTCTGACATAGGATTGGTAGGAATAAGAACAGATCCCCGTCTTCAAATGTCTCTCAACGACCTACTCTCAGACATTCCCTTACTAGCAATTTAGGAGATTATATTCAAATGAGATATTGTAATAATGCTCTCTGGTTTCACACTGAAGTTAGGAAATTTGAATTCTGAGACAGTGGCAGGTTCCCAACTGCCTCATTAAAGGGAAGAAATAGTCACATAATTTCAAAGAACAAGCATCAGAGTTAATTTAAGTTGACCATTATTACTTACTTTCTCAAGGTTAAAATGGAAAGTAAGTTTTTATTCACTTTTATTTTGTGACATTTTTTCTCATTGAATCTTAGAGATTTAGTTAAGTGAATGAATTTAAAGGGACTTATATAAATAAGGGGGTATTTTAATTACTGGGGAAACAGACAGAATATGGCATGACCTCAATTCTCCAGAAGGCAAGAGAAAATAAAATGATGCAAGACTGAGAGAATGAGATGAGAGGCACTAAAGGCTAAATAGTTTACAGTTTTGTATAGGCTCTGACAGATCCCATGGTATTCTGATATTTCAGTAAAAGAACCAATTTCCTCAATCATTGGGGTCTCCCTTAGGCACAGGGAACCTGTTAAAAAATGAGCTAGTCAGGGCAGATCATATTGCTTGGAATTCTACTATATAATACCCAACCCAGATGACATTTTAATACAAAGCAGTAATGCAATGGAAGCTAGAAGGACAAATATTCTTTACTACCTTGTCTTCTTTCTCTCAGCTCAAATTTTATGTTCCTACCTGCCATTTTCAACAGCCTAAATGTCCCTTGCTATTGCACTATAGAAATATAAGAACAAGACTAAGGCTGCCTTACATTATGAATCAAGATGTAGATTCTGATATGCTACGTAGATAGCAATTCCTTATCCTGGACAAGGTGAAGAATTAATATTATTATGGGATAACTTCCATAGGAATTTTCATTATTTTGGTGTGAAAAACTTCTAGGTGATAGGACATAAATGATGAAATAGGCATGTTAACAAGACCCTATTGAATCTTTAAAATCCCCATAAATAGAAAGTTCATGTCATATATTCAGTAATTATAGCTGAGTACATAAGGCAAAAGAGGACAAACCATAAGGTAAAATTCTTATCAATTAGCTAAGGTAAGTGATGATCCTTAAAATGCTCACTTAGCAAACATTCCCACTAGACCCCACATTTCCAGTAGTGGCCTACAGTCTTAAGATTTATGCTTTAGGATTATGTTAAATCCCATCCTGTTGAAGACATTTAGCATATGAACTTCACATCTTGTCTATGTGCTCACATTGGAAATATGGCAGCAAGCAATGATTTTGTCCAGCTATGTATAGAGGAATATGTGAGAAGGGGACAAGACTACCAGTAGATTCTATAGGTATTGAATCTTTAAAAATATAGAGACTATTCCTAAATATTTTCTTTATTTTTCTCCAATAGTTTGCAAAAAGTGGAAGATCCAAATTGAGCTTCATCATATAAGGATGGGAGAATAGATATAAAAAATGAACTAATGTAGGGATTAGAATAGATGCTTTGGTGGGGAGTAAAGGAAAGGTGACATAATTTATCACGGGCTAATTCTTTCCAACTAGAAGTAACTAAGGGTAGAGATCAAGTCAGGAGAATTCTACAATATTTCAAAATCAGGATAAGGCAATTTTGTAGTCCAACATGAGATGCACAATCACCATAAGAGTAGGAAGCATCTGAATTTAAATAAGAAGTAAGCATTCAATATTATTGATTAAAAGAAAAAAGCATCAAAAATGGCCCATGAAAGAGAATATTTGTAATACCAGTAAAGCTGGGAACTACACAAAAGCCCAGAATGGTAGAAAAAGAGTAAGTAAAACTATATGAGAAGAAAACATTTTAACCAGGTTCAATCTGTCTTGTTCTTAATGCAGGATTTTTATTATATAATGAAATAGAAGACTAGGAAAAAATAATCCATAATGAAAAGTTTATCCATAGAAGTTTAAAGAGCAAAAGCAGTTTTGAAATATGAAAATGCTGACCTGGAGAAAAAATTTTAAATTTTAGAAGAATGTTCATTTTCTAAGGAAAAATTAAAGACACACAAAAAGCTAAATTTTAAAATTTTAAAAATATATAAATTTAACATATCTACCAAAAGTAAAAATATGAATATATCAAAGGATATATAACAACAGCCAACATTTTTACAGCACTTAAAAATTTTGAGTGTATTACCCAGAACTTCTGAGCACAGAAAACTGTGTACCAAAAAAAAAAAAAAGAATGTACTGATCACTGGGGGGAAATGCTTCCTACAGGATTTCTGAAGCTTAAATTTCAACATTTGCAATGTTACATGAAAAATCCCAAAAGTGGTCAGGAGAAAAACATTTCACATATGATGGAAATAAATAATATAAGACTATTATGTACTCAATAGAAACCACGGAAGAGAATGTTATAATAGCACTTAGCATCATGACAGGCATATAGTAAGCACACAATAACTTGTGTTGAAGATGCAAAAAAGGAGGAAATTGGTATTAGTAGAATTAAAAGTATATGATATTCCAAAGAAAAATATTCCAATGGGGGAAGATGTATATACTTATGGTATGAGATGGGAATTATATAAATGGTTTAATCTGTGGGGAATAGGCACATTGCTAGCCCATTTTTCTCTTTAATAGTGCTGTGCTTCTATACACAAATACTCCATAAGAAAGGAATAATAAACTCATAGGGATAGTTGGTATATATAAATATGTATGGGGTGGCATGAAGATAGAAATCATATTCTGAAAATATTAAAAAGGGAAATGGTATGGACAGGATAATGATTAATACATGATCTGTATGATTAGGAACATAAACTAATTAAAAACAGTTTGTCTATCAATATTATATTTCTCATGAATTGACACTTCTAAGAGAGCATGTTAATAGACAAAATAGGAAAATTTGATGAATGTGTATTAAGAAAGCTAAAAGGACAACACATAAATACACAAAAATGCAAAAGAGAAAATACTGAAAATTAGGAGACAAGTGTGATACACAGACCTTCACACACATTATTTAAAAAAAGTGTTCTTTGAATGTGGGAAGGTTCATGTTACTTTATACTTATAAAGGTCATAGTCATAAATGAGAAAAAATTAAAAGTTAGTAAAATGACAAAGAAAATGAGAAGTTTGTTCTGAAGCTGTGGTGTCTGTAGCAGTGCCCCAAAGCCCTTGGGACTGAGTTGGGTGATATTGAAGAGATCAGGTCAAGATAACAATGTAAGAAACACTAAAAGACCACCAACCCTCCAAATAACCACAGAAGAACTAAACCACCTCAAAATGAATACTGGGGCTACTGAACCAACAGAAGAAGGGGTGAAGCAGTTAGCACACAACTTAGAGATAGAAAAGAGGACTCGTTTCTCTAGGATGTAAGGAGAGAGCACAGAACAAGCTTCAGCAGAATTCTGACTTGATCAAACACAAGAAGAAGGTGAAAAGCATAACTGACTTGATTCAATTTCCACAGGGAAGTAGCATTGGGAGAGAAGCAGTCCCACATAGTCTAGGTAGAATAGAAGTTGGATGCAACACAGCACAGGCAGCATTGGGAGGATATCAGCCTAACAAGGTCCTATCTCAGAGGGGTTAGGAAGAAGCTACCACAAAGAAGCTGAACTGAACAACTGAGACAATTCCAAACAGAGTAGAAATGTGTAATATTACTTCCTCCATCACAGGTACAGAACTAAGTAGCAGCAGGTGGAGAAAATCAAGGGGGAAATAATCCCAAAATGACCCAAAGATACACAAAAAGCTTCATACTAGAAAAATATTTCAACAAGAGAGATGACCACAATATAAGCTTTGAAGATCAAAGCAATACAAAAATGAAAATGAGTGAAGTCTCAAAGGCAAATAAGAAAGGATATCAAGCCCAAAATTAACCCCTAGACACATGTCATACATATATATATATATATATATATATATATGTACATATAAGTATTGTGACAAGGAAATCACTTTAAAAGACTGATATATATTAATTTAAGGTCGCCAAGGAATTCATCTATGTAATTCCTAAATGAAAACTCAAGTCAGCAGTCAATCTTTTATGGAGTTTAATTACAATAGGAGGAAGAAAGGAATTAGAGATAGAGAGAAAAGGGAGAGAAGGGAATAGGGCTTAAATACCTCTTCTGTTTAGGCTGGGCCAAAAGGCCCAAGCCCTTAGATAGCTGGGGCAAAGAAAAGAGATCAGTCCCTATCACTCATGTGACCAAAATGGAGAAACAGTCTCAGGGGCCTCCACCTCCAGCCTCCTTCAGAGCAAGCTTCTCAGAGCACAACCTCTCAGAGCAAAAACTCTCCAACCACCCCAGTCCTCAGACCCCGCTATCTTTAAGGAAACCATCCAAACTTCCTTCCCCTCAGTTCTCACATCTACCAATCACTGTCCATGTCTCCCCTGTGCCAATGGAGGTTCTAGCTTAAACCCAGGACCGCCCAGAGGTCTGTGGCTTTGCACATGTCTGTTGAAGGTCATATTCTCAAATAATTAAATCTTGATCTTTTGCTACAGCCCTTCCTACATCCTGTTAACCTGAGTAGGGTAGAGATTGGAATAATTAAATTTTGATCTATGCTGCAGCCCTTCCTCAATCCTGTTAGGACTGAGTAGGGTGGAGATTGATTCCAAGTATCTTCATTGTATCAATTCTAAAATCAATCATGACTCAAAGAAATTCCTGTTCTATGCTTAAGCATAGGTCAAAGTCCTTTCCATTGTTCAGCAAAAGGTTTCTGTCCTAAAGTAATCTTAAGAAGGGAGGAGGGGGAAACTCTCATGCCAATGGGGTTCACATTCCAATAGCCAAGACCCACAATCAATAGGAAATTTTTCAAGTATGAAATTTCCCAATGGTGAAATTTCCAACATTTATAAGTCTAAGAAATTTTGAGGTTTACAGTATAGAAAAGCAAATAATGATAAACTTGGAAGAAAAATTAGAAAAGAAAGTGATACAAAAACCAAGAGTTTATAACAAAAACTTGATAAAGAAAATAGTTTCTTAAGAAAGGAAACAATGCCTAAAATGGAAAAATAACTCCATAACTACATAATAAAGGTACATAGATGCAAAGAAGAAATGACTCCGTAAAAATTGAATTGGGAAAATGGAAGCCAAATACTTCACAAGACAGCAGAAAACAATAAAGCAAATCAAAAGAATGGGGAAAAAATGAAATCTCTCACTGCAAAAGCAACTGACTTGGAAAATAGATCCAGGAGAGAGATAACCTAAACATCATTGGATTGCTTTTATGCCATAATCAAAACAACAACAACAACAACAACAAAAACAACAACAACAAAAACCTGGACAACATGTTGAAAGAAATTATCAGGAAAAATTGACCTAGAAAATCTTAAAGAAGGAGAGAGAATAGAATTTAAAAGTTTATACAAATCACCTCCTAAAAGAAATCCCAATTTAAAAATTCTGGAACTATTATAGACTATTTCCAGAACTCCCAAGTCAAAGAGAAAATTCATTAGTCAGTGAGAAAATTTTAATTGAAATTTTGAGGAACCACAATCAAGATTACACAAAGCCTAGCAGCTTCTACACTGAAGAATTGAAAGGCATGGAATATGGTATTCCATGAGGGTAAAGGATCTAGGCTTACTATGAAAAAAATCATCTACCTAATGAAAGTGAACATTACATTATATATATATATATATATATATATATATATATATATAATTATATATTAAATTATATAAAATTATATAAAAAACAAGGAAAAGAAGAAAAATAATTTACCAATTATCAATTATATAATGATATTGAATGTCTTAAAACAGGTGTAATGTATCATATTTGTGGAACTGCCCTGCCTTCAAAGCAATGAGGTTAAGAATTCTCTTAACCATTCTATACTCACATGTATCCTTTTGAAATATTCTTATTTTTGTCATTTTGTAATTTCTTTTTTATTTTTGTAATTGCTTTTCTTTCTATTTACACTAGTGGTTTATTTTCATTTTGAATCATTTCAGGCAAACACTTCCATTTATCTCTGTATTTATCATATCAAGTATTTTCTTACTATACAGTAATATTTCATCACATTCACATAAACAATTTGGTTAGATATTCATACTTGGCATCTATTTTGTTTAGTTTTTTAAATCACCAGTGATGCAGCTCTTATTACCCAGAAACACACACAATTATATGTATATATATACATATATACACACTATATACAAAAATGTACACATAGATATACTATATATAATAATGCATATATATGTAAACTTATTAAAATATCCATTCCTTTGTCCCAGATTTTCCTCTATCAGTCTCTGGCTCACAGGGTACAGATATTTTTATAAAATCATTTACCCTTTCCCAAATTGCCTTTCACAATTGAAATATCAATTCACATCTTTCCTAAGAATGAGCTAGTCTGCTTATTTTGCTACATCTACCCCCAAACTGATTAACCTGGTGTTTTTATTATTTTTTTAAATGGCATAGTAAAAATTTTAAGTAATTTATTTTCCTTGATCTTATTATTAAATATTTGAGGAATTCTTATATATGGTTGTTAATACATTACAATTCTACTTTTCAGAACTGTCTTCACATAATTTTTGACTTTTTATACATTTATGAATGAATTCTCTTAACAAATATACATTGCTCACTTTTAGTTTTAAATATTTTCCTATAAAAATGCAGGAACAATCCTCTAGAATTCATGATAAATAGGTCTATCTAAAATCAAAAGGTCTCATTACATGGAATCAAAAAATTTTTGAAGTTTTTTTCCAGTAATTATAGAAGTAGAGGAAGACTATCCTCTTTCCCTATCATTAACTGACAAAATCCTAGAAATACTAGTGATTAAAAGATAAGGGAATTAAACTAAACATAGGAAGATAGAAAAAGAAAAGACAAAACTATCCCTCTGTGTTAACAATATATTTAATTTTTTAAATTTCAGTTAATCAACAAAGAAACCACTTGAGACAATAGTTGTAATACCTGAAGACAAGGAAATTAATCCAAAAAATAAATAAATACCATTTTTGTTTAATAATAACAAAATCTAAGAATTGATAATGGAAAATGAACTACCTTAATAATTACAAAGTTTATATTTAAAGAAAATAAAGAGCTAGAATATGAATGAAAATGAAAAATACTAATTAAGAAATAATTATACTTCCAGACCCCAAATATTATCATTAAAACCATTACCATTTGTTTTTAATTTTGAAAAAAGAAAAAATGTAAGATGCAAAGACAAGATCAGTTGAGAGATAAGAAATAATTGAAATCAATAAAGATGTATTCAATGGAACTCTCAAATTATTTACAAAAGAACTATTTATTTGTTAAGACAAAGATAGAAAAATAGAAAGTAATCAGGAGGAAATTAGGCTTAAAATAACCTATTATGTGATAATACAATGGTTTTAACATAGATATGAAACCTGAACATTAGACATGTCATTTAGATTTTATTTATTTTGTAGATTACATGTCAATGCAGTTTTAATAATCATTTTCTGAGATTTTGAAATTAATTCTCTCTCCCACCACCAATCATACTCAATAAGGCAGGTAATATGATATAGATTATACATATGTTACCTTACAATGTATATTTCCATTTTCATGTTGTACATATCATTTAAAAATTAGAAGAGAAGTACATTATATAGTATCGATAGCTATCAGTAGTAGGTGAATTTCTTAACCAAACAAGGCATAATCTTTATGAAAGATAAATCTGGGAAAACTGAATAAAGTAGAATATAATTGACTTGGAAAGTTATTTGCATTATTGAAAAGTCTGGCATCCAAAATATATGGTCAACCAAAATATAGAGGACAAAACTAATTTATACACTGGAGAAGTTGTTAAAGACTGTGAAAAAACAATTTTCAAATGAACATATTTGAACAAATATAAAATTTTTCATCACTGCACTAGAGGAAGAGCAACAACTAACATTTACATAATGTTTGCTATGTGATAGTCTATAACTTCTATAGGCTGATGCTATTGTTGCTCCTCTTTCTCTTTATAAAATGCTTAATATGTAGTGGGAAACCTAAGGGATACAATGGATAATGTGCATGCCCTCAATTCAGAAAGACTCATTTCCTTGAGTTCAAATTGAGCTTCAGATACTTTCTAGTACTTTAGAAAAATCACTTAAATATTTTTGACTCTATTTTTTACTAGCAACATAAGCTTGAGAAGAAAGTGGAAAACTACTTCATTATTTTGGCCAAGAAAAATCCAAATGGCATCATAGAGAGGCCTCCATGACTGAAAAATGACTGAATAAAAAGAGTCTTTATTGGTATGAAGTAAAACAGGAATGAGATCAGGAAAGGGGAATGTAAGGTTTCCCTAAACTAATGAAACAACCATTGATGTCAAGAGCCCTTGGCTAAATAAAGCCAAGGCCAATCTGAATTTCCTCTGTATGTAATTTTTTTCTGCTATGCTGACTAATACTAGGCTAAATCCACAAAGGAAATAAGTCTCAGGTATTATTTGGAGCAGGTGTGAGGTGAGGTATTAGAAGTGGTCAGTTTATCCCAGAGCATAACCCCTGAAGTTAAATTAAGCAGTAGGAATCATCTTCCTCTCTGGTCTTGTTCTTCTTAGCATGACAGGAAAGTTTGCAGGAATATGAAGATCTCAATTTGACAGGAAATGCTTGGTAGGAGTAGGTTTCACTTCCAAGTGCTGGAGTCTCAGAACTGGCTCTCTCCTCAGAGCCCACAAGCAATTCCCCAGGTTGGCAGTTCAACTCCCAGAAACCCCTTCCCTCTCCAAGATTCCAATTAAGCTCTCTCCTGTCTTTACTGCCCCCATTGAATTCTATGGCACCAGCTTGCAAACTCATTTCTTTTGCAAAATACCATCTCTCATGCCCCTCTGCCCAGCAGTCCATTGGGAGGGCAGAGGGGATGAGTTGGGCAGCTCACAGGTGGCAAAACTGGTGGGGAGGGGAGCACTCAGACCACTCCTCTCACTCTCTCTACAGTTGCTGAGGAAATTCCTCCATTTTTCTGTCCCTCTGCCCAACAGCCCATTAGGAGCATGTTCTCCCTCCAATTTGGAGGGTAACAGGGAGGTAGTGCACATCACATGACCCTAGGGGACAAGGCATAGTACAGCAATTCACCATTGATAACATAGGTGAAGAAAAGGAGAAAAAAAAGGTTAAGTAATTTACTCATAGGCCCTTGTATAATAGGTATCAGAGATGGGATTTAATCCCATGCTATATTGACTTTAGGCCCAGAATACTAAACACTGTATCATGTATGAGTGTTCAAAATTACTAACAATAAGAAAGATGCAAAGCAAAACAACTCTGGCTTTTTGCTTTGCATTAATAATATTGGCAAACATGACAAAATATGAGAACAGTTTATATTGGAAAGGATGTAGAAAGATACACTAATGTATTGTTAGTCAAACTGTGCATTGATCTAACCATTCTACAAAGTAGTATGGGATTATTCAAGGAAAATCATAGATAATGTTATTATAGGATTTTAAAAAGGGAAAACACTTAAGGATTAACATATAAATATTTTGAGTTTATTTGAGATTATGGAGAGGATTTTGGGGAAAGAGAGTGAGGGAGAGGGTGATCTTATCTTTAAACCCTAAATTTTAAATTCTATATTAATAATTCTATCTAACTACACTAATGTCCTATAGGCAAATCAAACAGGGAAGCTGGATCTTATGATAGTCTCTGAGAGCCAAAACAGGAATCCAAAGTGAAATGTCCACAGATGATAACTCCTCCAAGTTGAAGGCAGTTCCTCAATCCCTGGCCAGCAGACAATTGAAGAATAAATCCTCACCACAGCCAAAGGATCTTCATAGGCTAGAGTCTCGGAGATTGATCTTCTGACAGATTCAGCCACACTTCTCTCTCCTTTCCGCCAGCTCCAGAGAGAAAGTTTCTCTCTCAACTGAACCCCAAGTATTCTAGCACTCCCAGGTTCATAACATTCCAGTCACATGCTGCTGTCAATCATTTTGCAGGCTTTATCTTCCCTTCATACCGTCACCTCTTTTCATGAAGCCCAAATTATGTTGAAAATACTATTTTGGAATTTGTGCAAAATCTAAAATACTTACCAATTACCTAAGCTAGTATATCTACCCAAAATAACAAACAATCTATACTCAATTATTTTAATCGGTCTAATACTAACCTATTCTAGGGGTTTCAACAAGGAAAGGAAAAAGGAACTAAATAATGAAAAAGAACAAATTTAAAACATAAGCAAAAGCACAAGCAAATAACATCAAAAGCAAAAGATAAACACAACTTCCATGCAGACATCAAACTCATAAATACTACTCTTATTGTCTAATACAAAACATTATACTACTATTATAATATATTAACATCAAGCTTAGAGAAAAAATTTTGAAAATTACAATAAACTCAATATTGCATAAGTTTTACACAGAAAATTAAACCAAAACATTAAACTCACTTATGCAAAAACATGTAACAATAGATATAAATGAGCTATATATATAATTTACACACACATATATATGTACACATATATGCACAATATATACATACAATATATGTATGTTATGTATATGCATGTGTATACTTATATACACTTCATATTTTCACATATATTACATATCTGTTACATATATACATATGCTTACACTATAATACAATTAGTTTACAATCCTAATGATTATACACACTATTTACATATATGTATATGTGCATTTACAATTTTGTTTGATATGTGATATCATGTTATTTGTGTTATGAAATGTATATTATGTATATTGTAATGCAAGTCAGTATCTAATCTTATCTACTTAATACTAATTCTGTTTCTTCAAAATTCTTCTGCCTAACTAAATTTCTATACTAAAACTAAATATCTAAGTAACTAAGTTTTGTTAGTAACTAACTAATCTATAATTAATTATATCATTGTTAATGCCCTAACTCTACATTGTTTTACTCATTTAAGTAGTGATTCAATGTAACTTAACCATGTGTATGTTTTGTATTTATGTTTTGTTATGTTGTTTCTTTTGCTATGTCATGTTGTTTACTAGTATAATGTCAGCGTTACTGTTATGTTAGTGTTATGTTACTGTTGCATGCAATATACTTACCACTACTTCAGACTTTCCTTCTCTTCATATCTTATCTTGCTTGAATAATCCTTCTTCTGTAATTCCATTATAGTAAATATATTTATGTCCATTTGAGAGAATATGTTATGTTGTTTTATGTTATAATCCATTACCCCACAATTTTAATCAATCAGTCCATTAATCCTGTGATCTTCTTCATTGCAAATTTTCAAAGACATTAATTTTGTAAGTTTTCAGTCTTTTAACAATGTCCATTAATTCCTGAATTCTTCTCTTCATTTGCGTTGTCCTCTTCTATCTTCTTCTGCAGGAATGGCCCTCTCCTTCCTGATCTTTTTGATTGTAGATTCAATTTGATTGAGATTCTAAATGTGTACAATCTCTTCTTCATTTTCTTCTTCAGTGATTCATACATTTTTGTTATTAATACCATGTGCTAATTTTATATGTGAACAATGATACCATGAATCTCTACCCAAAACTTTTGCTGAAGATGGAGAAACTAACACAACAGTGTAAGGACCTAACCAACTCTCTTGTGCTGCTGATGTTTTAGCAAAATTTTTGACAAATAACATATCTCCTGGTTTGTAATTATGGAGAGAGTAATCCAAAGGACTAGTTTGAATTAATACTCTCATATCATGTAATTCTGAGTCTTTGTTGTAAAGCACTTAAGTCATTAGCACATTGACAATCTACTCCTAAGAGAGATGTATAGACTGTTTTATAAGATTTTGCCTGTAGTGGAGTATGTCCAAAGAGTATTTCATAGGATTATATATGTAAATCTGCTCTTGGTCTCGTATGTAGATAAAAGAAAACTATGGGGTGTATGGGGTGTTCAGGGAGGGGTAGCATCTCTGGCATGGAGGGCTTGTCGTGCCCTTCTAGGGCAGCTCTCCAGCCTCTGACCCCCACCTGACACCCAGCTCTCACTTGTGGCTCCTAGTAGCTGCTAGCATGTGGCAGCGGCCACACCCCAGGCAAAAACTTCGACAGGCCAGCTAAACCTTGTGAGAGTAGCCATCTGGTCGTAGACCCCTGGTGAATCAGGGCCTTGCTCACCCAGCATGTGAAGACTGCTTCGGCTGAACAGACAGAAGAAACCAATAAGAAGGTTCAGTGGCTGAGATTGCGACACAGCAATGCACTGTGGAGTTCTTAGGGCGTGGCGTGTTGGAGCACAAAAGACAACACGGCCATCCAATGCAGCTGAGGAAGTCTCCACGTGTAATGACTTTTCGTGCCACTGGACCCAGGCTTCCAATGCCAAGAGAGTGGGACTGTCTCTGTGCATCGACTTTTCCACTTAAATCTCCTTCACGCACAAGTGTCTTTGCACACTCATCTATCATAGATGAAAACACACAAAGACAATCGTCATCCTCAGTTACTGAGAGACTACTACTATATATGGGAAGAATCTCTGGCCATTTGGGATGAGTTTCAGCACAGATCTTCCCTACCATAGTCTTGAGTTCCCAATTTACACACTCCACAACTTTGTGAGTGATAATGAACATGATATTTTGGTGTTATTCCTAGATTCTCATAGACACTTTTCAGGATGTCTTGGGTGAAAAGAGATCCCTTATCATAGTCTATAGTTAGTGTCATTCCAAATCTATGTATAATTTATTTAATCAACACTTTCACCACAAAGCTAGCTGTATTTGCATTTGATGGAAAAGCTTCAGTACATTTGGTCAATCTGTCAACAATTACCAAGCAAAACTTGTATCTTCCAGCTTTTGGCATGCTGATGTGATCAATTTGCAGACTCTCAAATGGACAGTAAGTTAAAGGTCTACCACCTAAACCTTTCTGTCTAAATGCCCCTTAATTGGATTTTTTGCAAACAGAACAAGTTGAGTGGATCTTATTGGTTCACAGAACTTATTCCATGTGCTACCCATTGTCTCTTTATGGTGTCAATTACAGCTTGAGTACCAAAATGACCTTTTATGTGGATAGCTTGACACAGATAGGTACACAGGTCTTTTGGTAACAGCGGTTTCCCACTGTTCCAGTATCTGCTACCCATATGCCATGTTCTTTTCTTGTTCCAAACTTCTCCTTCAAATTTTGTATTTCTGAGTCTACTGAAGCTTTTTCTAGATCATCAGATTCTATAGCTGATAAGTCCATGACATACACCAGAGCATTTTTAACAGCAAATTTTGCAGTTACCTCAGCTCTATGATTTCCTTTAAAGACTTAATCCCTGATGCAAGTGTGACTTCTACAATGGATTATCACTAGCTGTTTAGGCTCCTGGATAGCATCCAACAATTCAGTTATTATTTCTACATGAGCAATTGGTTTTCCTGATGCAGTATTAAAACCTTGTTGTTTCCAGATCTTTCCTGTAGCATGACAAACAGAAAAAAGCATAAGAGTCTGTATAAATATTTGCACTTTTGCCATTAGCCAGAAGACATGCTTCCTTTAAAGTGAACAACTCTTCACCTTGAGCACTGAGGTTAGGTAATGATCCATATTACAGTGTCTCAAATTCTGAGATAACTGCAGTACCTGTACATCAAATTCTATTACACAAATATGAAGAACAATCTGTGAATAAAACCATGTCTGGATTTTCAGTCGCAATGCCTTTTAAATCCATCCTAGGCATATCCACTAGATCTACTACTTCTACACATTCATGTAATGCTTCACCATTCTTTGGCAAATCAGGAAGAAATGTAGCTGGATTTAGTAAACTAAACCTCCTCAACTCAATGTTTTATCTACCTAGAATTATAATTTCATACTTAGATATTTGTTGGTCAGAATATACTTGAGTATGAAATATCCTCATTAGCGCTTCTATCTGAAGTGAACATTATACAGTCAATGGCCATCCCCAAACTAAATCTAATGACTTCTGGACTAGCACATCTAAAGCCCCCTTAGACAAGGAACTGTACCAGTAGCAATTGGATCTAGCTGATAAATGTAGTATCCAATTGGACAATAACTTTATTTTAAAGTCTGTGTCAGTACACCAGAACCAATTCCTTTGGTCTCATTCAGAAACAATTGAAAAGGTTTAGTATACTCTGGTATTACAAGGTCTGGTGCAGATAAAATCACTTCCTTAAGATTATTTAAGGCATGTAGATATTCAGGTTTGAGTTTCAGGGGTTCTGGTTCTGTATTCCTGGTTAGATCTATTTAACATTTAGTAATTTCATTCTACCCAGTTATCCATTGTCTATAGAAACAAGTTGTTCCAAGAACAGCTCTGAGTTGCTTCTTGGTCTTAGGTGCACTCAGATTCTGGATATCAGCTATTCATTTTTGAGTGATATTTCTGGAACCCTCTGATAATACAAATCTAAGATATTCAACACGAGGCAATACCCACTGTAGTTTTGACTTAGAGATTTTATGCCCAAGTTTGTCTAATGTAATCAAAAGAATATTGCTATCCCCTAAACACATATTAGCAGTTGCTGATGCTAGGAGGACATTATCAACAAAATGTACTATTTTACCCTCTTTTAATGTTATTTTTCTCAGGTCTCTGTTCAAAATCTGTGAGAATTGGCTTGGGCTATCAGTGAATCCCTGTGTAAGCTGAGTCCATGTCTAATGAGTTTTCTCCCATGTAAAACCAAAGATCTTTTGAGAGTCCTTGTGGATTGGCATTAAGAAAAATGCTGAGCATAAATCTACCACATTGAAAAATCTTGCTTGACTTGGGATGGAAGCGATTATAGCGGCTGGTCCTAGTTCTGTAGGATGTGTCTTTATTACGTGATCATTTACAGCTCTCAGATCTTGGATGAATTTGTAGACAATTTTGCCATTTTGATCTAACCTTGGCTTTTTTACTGGAAATATAGCTGTGTTATGCTCCCAGAAGCCCAGTATTATGATCCCTTGTTGAATTAAGGATTCAGTGATAGGTCTGACACCTTCTATTTCTTCTTTACTAAAGGGGTATTGAGGAATACGAGGAACTGGTCCTTCTTTGGTTCTCACTCTTACTGCAGTAGTTGATTTCAATACACTTACATCTGTGGAAGACTTTGACCATGAATCTTCTGGGATATCCTCAGGAATATGATAGATAGAATATAAACCATTTTCTGTACTGACTGAATCTAAGAACAGCAATGGAAAAACTTTCAGAGATTCATCTGGGAGTTGTAATATCCCCAGTGTCAGTACATTGAATCATTGGTTGTAATTCACAAAGTTAATCCCTACCAAGAAGGTTCATGGGGCATTCTGGCATGCAAAGAAATGCCTGCTCCACAGATAAAAGATGTAAAGTTATTATTTTAGGTTGTAATTTTGCTATTCTCTGGTTTTCCAGTAGCTCCAATAATGCCCATAGTACCAATAGCTTACAATCTTTAGAAAGACTTTTCAAAACTGATTTACTGGCTCCAGTATCCACCAAAAGATTATATATCTGATCCCCAATTCTTACAGAAACATAGGGTTCAGTCCTGTTTGGAGGTTGGAAGGTTTCAAGAACTGGTGCAAGCACAGTAACATCAGTAAAAAGCTCAGTCATTTCCTGTCCACTCAAGCCTACATCTGCTTGAATTACATGACTTTCCCAGGATTTTGCCTCATCAGTTTTTATATTACTCTCATTGGTCCTTATATTCTCCATCTTAGTATCATTTTTCTCATTTATAATTTCATTATTATTATTCAATGTATATCTTCAGTAATTTCTCCTATTTTACATTCATTTGGATTTTCTATTAAATTTATATAAATCTTTCTCTGTATAATTATTTATGCTAATTATATTATCTTTTGAATTAATTAATTCATTTGTATCACCATCTATCTAATTTTCATTACACACAATTTTATTTATCCTCAACTCATTCTCATTTATACCACACTCATTATTTCCTGATTCATTTTAATATGGATTTAGGGTAAACTTTCATAAGCTACAAGCCCCCTTACTCTGGTAACAGTTTACTCCTTGGTTGTACTTTGGTCTAGCTTCAGAATTTACCCATGATTGCATTGTTGCAAGATCTGGTGCTTGGTGGCCCTGTCAACAGGCATTTTGGCATTTATTGAAACCTCTATTCTGGTAGTTAGCACTATTATTCCATATATTTATTGTTCCAGTTGCTATTACTCCAGTTGTTAATATTGAACTACCTATTGTATCCTTCATTCCTATCCATGTGCCTTCTAAATTGGTTTCTGAATCTGCAAACCCTGTACAAATGTCCAATCCTGTCACAAAGGAAACATCTCCTAGGACCTGATCTTCTTTCACTAGACCTATAGCTATTATTATTTCTTGGTTGCATAGATCTCAAAGCAGCTACTGCTTTTACCTCCTTAATCTCACTTTCCTTTGCCTTTAATTCAACTTCCCTCAATTTTATATTTAAATCCTCTACAATGGAGTCTCTTTCATCATTTTTCTCTTCAGTCTCATTGGCCAAATATGTGCATTTTCTCCTCAATTCCTCCAAATCTAGCTCTTTCCAATCTGGGTAATTGGATTTAAAGAATTGCCTAACCTTGTGCACAGCATTCTTGATGAAAATATTCTTGATGTCGGCAATGATGCCTTCATTTAGTGCATGCATTCCCAGAAGAGTTTTGGCTGCCTCAGTTATCCTCTCGGGGAAAACTGCAGGTGCTTCTGGTAAGTTTTGTTTAATGGCCTCAAACTTGGACCGTGCATTAGGCCATTTTATATATCACCCCATTATTTGCAATATGGCAGCCCTGGCTTCAATAAGTTCTTCATATACCCCATGATCAGCTATGTCAAGTTTACAATTTCCTGACCACAATTGCAAAAGAGGATCTGATCTAGTCTCCTCTATAATCTTATTACTCTCTCTATTTGTGAGTACTTCCTTCAAAAGGAGGGCAAAATCATTGAAACCTGGGTCATAGAGTTCTATGGCCCATTGCATATCCTTAATAACATTGTTAAGTTCATCACTAAAATTTGGGGTTCTTCTCTTTATTGATTAAATGTCCTCTGGGCAAAATCACTTATGGGTTCTTACTTTGTGTATTTCTTTCTTTGTTACTATTGGTATATCTCTAAGGGGACATAGATTGACCTTTCCTGTTGCCTCTTCTTGTTCTAGTCTGCTTAATAATTTATTATTGTTGATATTATTATTATTGTTTTCATTGTTGTTATTATTATTGTCAGCACTGTTTCCACTGTTTCTATGTAAGTTGTTTATATAATGTTCCATATTGTCAAGATGGTATCTCATATAGATTATCATGACCTTCAACTCACAATCCTTAGTGAACCATGTGATTATTACCTTTAGCCATTTCCCAAAAATAAACAGAGGTGCACGGGACTTATACAGGACAAAGCAACAGATCACACTTAGGGGAACATGAGCAAAAACATTGATTGGCTTGACTTCCATGGTAAGTTTCATCCAATCAAACTCCAATATCTGGTGACATATGCTTGGGAATCCAACAAATATAATATAAGGGATGGACAACATGTATTCCCACATGACCAATAAAATTGTACCTAACATGTCTGAGGACATGTTTATATCAACCAATAAAGTAAAATTAGTAACAGATAGGTGGTATATTACACTGTCCAAGAAACATACCTTATATAAAATATTATAAATTACACAAAATTACAAAATTTTTTTTCACAATGGCTGCTTCAAGATGGCTACCCCAAGATGGCCTCCAGGAGCATGTGGGGCAGTCAAAATGGCTCCCCTAGGAAAGCCAAGCCCCAGGAATTCCATTAGGCCTTTCTCTGAGCTACTGGCAGCTCAGAGAGGTTTTAGAATGTTGGATCAACTGAATTTTCCCCTAAGTACATCCCCTACACTTAACTTACAATTAAACAGACAATTAATATTAATTAATAAATATAACCTACCAAGCTGTGCCAACTATTATTGTGGGATTTTAGGAAGGAAAAACACATAAGGATTAACATACAAATATTTTGAGTTTATTTGAGATTATGGAGAGGGTTGAGGAGGAGAGTGAGGCAGAGAGTGATCTTATCTTTAAACCCTTAATTTTAACTCCTAGATTAATAATCCTATCTAATTACACTAATATCCTAAAGCCAAATCAAACAGAGAAGCTAGATTTTACAATAGAGTCTCTGGGAGCCAAAACATAAATCCATTGTGAAATGTCCACAAATGATAACTACTTCAATTTGAAGACAGTTCCTCAACCCCTCGTCAGCAGATGATTGAAGAATAAATCCTCCCCACAGTCAAAGGATCTTCACATGCCAGTGTCTTAGAAATTGATCATCTGGCAGATTCAGTAACACTTTTCTCTCCTTTCCCCTTCAACTCCAGAGAGATTAGTCAAGAGGCTTGCTAAAAAATCTTGGAGAAATGTGGCTTAGAAATCATTATCTAGCTAAGAAACAGAAAGGAAGATCAGTGGAATAGACTGGGGGAAAACGACCTCAGCAAGACAGTATACGATAAACCCAAAGATCCCAGCTTTTGGGACAAAAATCCACTATTCGATAAAAACTGCTGGGAAAATTGGAAGACAGTGTGGGAGAGACTAGGAATAGATCAACACCTCACACCCTACACCAAGATAAATTCAAAATGGGTGAGTGACTTAAACATAAAGAAGGAAACCATAAGTAAATTGGGTAAACACAGAATAGTATACATGTCAGACCTTTGGGAGGGGAAAGGCTTTAAAACCAAGCAAGATATAGAAAGAATCACAAAATGTAAAATAAATAATTTTGACTACATCAAACTAAAAAGCTTTTGTACAAACAAAACCAATATAACTAAAATCAGAAGGGAAACAACAAATTGGGAAAAAATCTTCATAGAAACCTCTGACAAAGGTTTAATTACTCATATTTATAATGAGCTAAATCAATTGTACAAAAAATCAAGCCATTCTCCAATTGATAAATCGGCAAGGGAAATGGATAGGCAGTTCTCAGATAAAGAAATCAAAACTATTAACAAGCACATGAAGAAGTGTTCTACATCTCTTATAATCAGAGAGATGCAAATCAAAACAACTCTGAGGTATCACCTCACACCTAGCAGATTGGCTAACATAACAGCAAAGGAAAGTAATGAATGCTGGAGGGGATGTGGCAAAGTAGGGACATTAATTCATTGCTGGTGGAGTTGTGAACTGATCCAACCATTTTGGAGGGCAATTTGGAACTATGCCCAAAGGGCGACAAAAGAATATCTACCCTTTGACCCAGCCATAGCACTGCTGGGTCTGTACCCCAAAGAGATAATGGACACAAAGACTTGTACAAAAATATTCATAGCTGCGCTCTTTGTGGTGGCCCAAAACTGGAAAATGAGGGGATGCCCATCAATTGGGGAATGGCTGAACAAACTGTGGTATATGTTGGTGATGGAATACTATTGTGCTCAAAGGAATAATAAAGTGGAGAAGTTCCATGGAGACTGGAACAACCTCCAGGAAGTGATGCAGAGCGAGAGGAGCAGAACCAGGAGAACATTGTACACAGAGACTAATACACTGTGGTATAATCGAACGTAATGGACTTCTCCATTAGGGGCGGTGTAATGTCCCTGAACAACTTTCAGGGATCCAGGAGAAAAAAAAAACACCATTCATAAGCAAAGGATAAACTATGGGAGTGGAAACACCGAGAAAAAGCAACTGCCTGAATACAGAGGTTGAGGGGACATGACAGAGGATAGACTTTAAATGAACACTCTAATGCAAATACTATCAACAAAGCAATGGGTTCAAATCAAGAAAACATCTAATGCCCAGTGGACTTACGCGTCGGCTATGGGGGGTGGGGGGGAGGAAAAGAAAATGATCTATGTCTTTAACGAATAATGCTTGGAAATGATCAAATAAAATATATTTAAAAAAAAAAAAAAGAAATCATTATCTAGGCTATCTTTAAAAAAAAATTGAGAGATTATCTCTCGTCCCTTTAGGTTACCAAAACTGTAAAAATTAAATTAGTTTCTCTACTAAAATATTATATTTTTAGAGGTTTATTAAAGATTATTAGAAATCGAGGAAATAAGAAATACAAAATAAGAAGGCACGTGCCTAGAGCACTAGCCCATTCACAATTCACTTACTACATCTTGAGAGACACATGTTCTTAGAAGCAGAAACAGAGAGAGATAAGTAGGTGGAGAACTCCTTTAAATAACAATTTGTGATCTCACACTCAGGTGAGACTACAGGGAATTCTGGGAACTACCAAGGACTTCAGAGATTGAAGTCTGGGGTCAAATCTCCATTTTTACACTATATTCCCAAATTTAGTAGCATATTTTGCAGTACAAAAGAGATACAGAAAAGTTGAATTCCTGTCGATTGGCAAATACATAATCAAATTTTGGCATGTGAATGCAAGCAATATCACTATGCTATGAGAAATGGTGAATATGATCATTATAGAAAAAAATTGTAGCAAATTGATGCAAATTATGGTGAGCAGAACTCGAAAAACAATATACACAATTACTACAACAATGTAGATAGAAAAAAAATGAATAAAACTACATGAATTAAAATGCAATAAAATTGTAATATTTTATGTTTCTCCAAAAGAACATGAGAGAAGATACTTCCCCATGATTCTTAATTAAATTTGGTGACCATGGGGATGAAGTAGCAAATTACCATCAAACTTTTTCATGATCTGCTTAGTTTCATGTGCCTTTTTATTTCTTCCATTTTTTGTCATTACAAGGTATGATTTTCTAGGAGGGAATGGGGAAGATATATCAATCTAGGTGAAATGAAACCAGGATATGAATAAAACTTCATTTTAAAATTTGCTTGGATATATCTTTTTCTGATATAATTATTTTACTTTCTGGATGAATGGGATCTCTTCTACTTCTATCTTAGACTAATAATATAAATGTTCTTTCAATATGTCTAATTACAGTATAAAATGCATTAATACATAAATTATACAATATGAATCACATACAAATGTGATCAAGTCATATTAGTACCTAGCTTTTTTCATTCATTACAATAACTACTCCTGGCTGATTATTTTTTCCTTACTCTCCTTCAAATCACATGAAATCAAATAGATTTTGATGAAGATTTGTGAATGAAATATACCAGGAACTCTTACATTTTTATTTTTGTTTTATTCCTTTAAATAGAAAGAAGCAAAGAAACAGACCATCAAATTGTTAAAGCCTTGGGGTATTGAATTAGGGATTTGATAACAAGACTTCAGGTTCCTATCAACAGTAATATAGCAAAAGAATGATGTAATCTATCTCCATTTATCTGCCAATTGGAAATTCACCTCTGGCAAAATCCACCAGAAACCTTGTTGGTTAGAGTCAATCTGAGCATTTATTTTCTAGAAGAAGTATTCAGGATAAATTATGGGTCCTTTTAAAGCAATAACTCTAGTAAAAAAAAAATAATAAGGTTTTTTTTGTTATGCAAAATGTAATTTTTTTTTCTTCAGAGAAAAATGCATTTTCCATTTTCTCTCCACTTAGACTAAGATTTTTTTTCTTATTCATTGATGGGTATTTCAGAAGTCAACACATCACTTATATGCACAAATACACATGTGTATATACATATATTTACACACATATATTAGAAATTTTATTGACTTCTAAAAATTGTCCCACAAAATATTATTTTTTGTTTTGTTTTGTTTTGTTTCCACTAGAATCATTAATAATGGAGTGGTTAGGTAGAAAGTACTTAACCAGACCTTTCTTTTTATGTTGTTCTTTCTAAAGAAGTACACTTTTTCCTCCATGAGAAATGTGCTTAATCCCCACAAATCACAATTCTGTGGCACAATCTTCTTGCCCTAAGTCAATTAACCCCTGAAGTCCTCTCACTTAGTGTTAAAAAATAGTTACACTTCTGATTAAAATATTATCCATTAAAAAAGGAGAAAATTTGTTTGCTTAGGAAATCTAGGGTTTGTGCTATTTATTAATCACTAATCATTCATCATCCTGTCTTGAATAAAGTGTATTATAAGGAAACACCTACCTAGACTCTATAAAATAATTTCTACCATATATTAGCTATGTAACCTTGAACATTAAGCATATTCATCTCTTTCAATCTCCTTTTCTGCATGGGAAAATGAGAAGATTGGCAGCATAAATGTACAATGGCCTATGGTTTAGAATTATAGGTAATGAGTGCATATCTTTTCTCTAAAAGCTCCCAAGAGACTATCACTTGAAGGAGTCTTTGTAACTTGAACTCTGTCATAGAAGATTATGAATGACTGCCAGAATTATATATACACTCATTTTCTACCTCAACTTCTGTTGCATTTTTATCCTTTCTAGCTCTATAAAGGTAGC
Source organism: Monodelphis domestica (assembly GCF_027887165.1). NCBI lineage: Eukaryota > Metazoa > Chordata > Mammalia > Didelphimorphia > Didelphidae > Monodelphis > Monodelphis domestica. The sequence continues at coordinate 669,115,184 of NC_077227.1, read as the reverse complement.
TAGGAGGGGGGATAGATATTGAATTTGACCTAGAGTAAAAAAGACACAAGTTAGAATCCTTCAAAATCCCAGACACTAACTGTATGATGTTGAGCAATATACTGTATAAATGGAGATTTTGAACCTTTGACTTCATTCCCCAGAAGTCCTTAGTATTTCCCAAAATTCCCTATAACCTCTCCTGTCTCCACATTGGCAAGATCATACTATTGGTATTTAACTGGTGGTAACTCCTACCATGGCCTCTTTTGGCTTGATTCAATAATCAGCAGTGATGCTGGTAAGGTGGGGATTTTGAAATGGCTAATCAGCCATGGGCACATGGTTCTTATTTTGTATCCTCTTTATTCCTTGATTTCTAATTACCATTTAATAAACCTCCTAAAATAAAATATAGTATTTTATTATTAGAGATTAAATTATAATTTTTATAATACTTAAACTCTGACTCATACTTTAATAGTAAAATTGAAATGATAATAGTATAATGTAGTATTTAACCCCCACCCCAGGGCTGTTGTAAGAAGAAAAGAGATATATTAAAATTAATGAGCATAGTACCTGGCACATAGTGGGAACTAAATCCTTCCTTCCTTCCTTCCTTCCTTCCTTCCTTCCTTCCTTCCTTCCTTCCTTCCTTCTTTCTTCCTTCCTTCTTTCCTTCCTTCCTTCCTTCCTTCCTTCCTTCCTTCCTTCCTTCCTTCCTTCCTTCCTTCCTTCCTTCCTTCCTTCCTTCCTTCCTTCCTTCCTTCCTTCTTCCTTCCTTCTTCCTTCCTTCTTCCTTCCTTCCTTCCTTCCTTCTTTCCCTATGTAGCCACTTAGGAAGCTTTCTTCATCATCAAATACTCACCTTGAATCATCATGACTGAGACTGACTTCTAAAGTTCCACATGAATTTGTCCATGAACTGGACCCTCCTGGGCCAATCTCTTTATTATATAAAGAATTTTAATATATAATTTAGTAATATTAACATTCAAAGAATCATAATTAAAGCTTTGGATTTAGTATCATTCCCATTTCAAGAATTTTAATGAACAAATAGCTTGTTATGAATCTCAAAAATGTTAAAATTAAATGAAATGTTAGAGATCATCTAATTTAGTATTATTTTTATAATTATTTTAGTTAGAAGGAAAGCAAAAGTCTATTTGAAAGGAAAATAATTTGCTCTACAACATATATAACAAGTGATTATCTAGCTTTTCTTTGATGTGTCACATTTTACAAGAGAGAAATCATGAGAAAATGAAAAAGAATATGTATTTTTTTAATTAAAGGATGTGTTAGTTTGGAAATAAAATAGAACTTCTAAAATAGTCAGAAAAAAATAAATCTTTAATAAGGAAAGGGATGGAGTCAATATTCAGCCAATACACAGAGCCCACCTCCACAAATTACATAGGGCTTACACCCTGGGGACTCTGGGAATGGATCCCTAGGGGAAGACACCCCACTAGTTGTTTTCTCCAAAGAGTAAGAGCACTTAGGGGTCTTGTATGAGAACTTGTTACTGCAAGCATGCATAGGCAAGCTGCAAGCAGGCTGCAAAGAAGATGTGGCCAGCAGCTGTGGTATTAGGGAGTGATCAGCTATAACAAATACAAAGTAAAGGGCCAAACCAAGAAATGGGCTTCCTGAGAAAGGACTCTATGGGAGAAGCTTCTAAAACAAATAAAGGTATCCAACATTTGAGTATATCTGTTAATCCCACTCAAACTAGGGTCCCCAGACACTTTAAGGTTTATAGTTCAGTCTAAAACAGGTTTACGTAGTACTTTAGTTCTCAAAGGGCAGGGGTAAACTTGGGGTCTCCAAAATTCAAGTTGAAAGATGTCACCTATATCTAACATATGTGAAGATCATGTAGAGAGTAGAATTTTCCCTTCCAGAAATAGAATCTTTAGCCTCCTGAAAGAAGCTAAGTAGCATAAACTTTAGTTATTGTTAAGAAATATTTGGTATTTATCAATGTCTTCTGATTTTCCAGAGAGGTTTTATGAGGTAAGGTTGTCCAGAGGAAAAAGCATTGGAATTATAAAAGATCATAAGGACATATGGATTATCTACTATGTTACTTTAGATGAATTAAAAAAAAATTCAACTGAAGAAGTGGAATGTATTCATTAAGAAACAAAGAAAAAAAAACAACAAATAAATTATTTCCTTAGGTTTCAGAACAATGTTCACAAATACTTTAGAAGAAAGTATACAGTAACAGAAATTACAGATTTTGGTCAAAATGATAAGAGAAACAGAAGACCCTATTTTGGTAGAGTGTGATAATATATGTAGCCCTGAAAGATTTTATAAAACATCTTCTAAACTTAGATGTCACTGATCTTGGACTATCGGTTGATATTTTTAGGGGATCTATTAGCTTGAATATTTCTATATAATTGATTTTCTTAAAAGAATTTGTGGTTTAATTTTTCATTTAAATGTGTCTTTGGAGAAGTGTTCTGAAGGCTTCATTAGATTGCCAAATGGGTCCACAACACATGAAAAAATCTTCTTCCTGCCCAACCCTTTAATTTTACAGAAGAGGAAACTGAAGGCTAAGTTTTGTTTAAAAAATTTTTTTTAAAGAAAGGAATGTATCCCAAAGGAAGGCTTGGACCCTGAGGTGTGGAAAGGGAGAAAGAGAGGAGAAACCCCCCCTTCCCACAAAGCAGGGTTCAGGGAGACAGCAAATATAATGGGTTGGCTCAGATTGAGGAGAGGGAGTTTAAATATTTTCCCCCTTCTGCCTTCCCTCCTTAGCTGAAGCTGCTCTCCCCAATTTGCTCTGCTCCCTCTTGTCCCCCCTCCCCTACTCGAGACCAAAGGGTCTCCCCTTGATTCCTTTCACTCACACTCAGCTTGGGGAACAGGTAACTTTTCATGTTAACTCAATCATGTAATACAAAAGGAATAATGGCTACTCTCACAAGGTTTAGCTGGCCTGTCGAAGCCGTTGCCTGGGATGTGGCCCCTGCCACATGCTAGCAGCTACTGGGAGCCATAAGTGAGAGCTGGGTGTCAGGTGGGGGTCAGAGGCTGGAGAGCTGCCCTAGGAGGGCATGACAAGCCCTCCATACCAGAGATACTACCCCTCCCTGAGCACCCCATAGACCCCTCACTATAAGGTAAGAGCTAAGTATCTTCATTGTTCAATCAGGAGAATACAACTTTATTTTCCCATAAGGTAAGGTCTAAGTAGGGTGGAGTAATTTAAAATTCACAATATGCAAACCTATAGATGAAATATCTTTGCTTATATATGTATATGAAGATGTGTCCTAATATGTAGTTTTTATTCAGTTAATTAGCTAGTAAACATTTATTAAGTGTCTGCTATATCCTGTGTTATTCCCTGAAGATACAAATAAAATAAAAATCCCATCTCTCTAAGAATTAATAGTTTTACAGAGTAAACAACAAGCAAGGCACTTTGAATAAGCAAGCTATCAACAGAATGAATAGAAAATAATAAACGGAGGGCAGTCATTAGAATGAAGACAAATACATAGAAACAAAATTTGGAATTTCTTCCTCTATATGAGACTTGAAGGAAGCCAGGGAATACAGAAAGTATATAGGAGAAAGAATTCCAGGCCTAGTGTACAATCATAGGAAACAGAGGGTCTTTTTTTCATGGAATAGCTCAAAAACAAGTGTCCCTTGTTCTAAGAGTAGGTGACAAAGAAAAAAAAAGTCTCTTGTCTCAAAAATCTAGTGGAGGCAGGGAAGTAAGAGATGTAAAGATTCAATAAATATTAAAAGTAAAAAGTGATTCATGCTATGGGCAGTGATCAAAAGAAAAGGATAAAAAAAATTGACCAGGAAGGCAAATACTTTTATATAGTATCAAGGTGATGAAAGAGGGAATTATTTCACTGAGAAAGTCTAAAGTCTTTTCACCCTGCAGCATCTCTTCTTTATGCTGAATTTCTCCATTATCCTTTTTTCCCATTGGTGAGATCACTTTAAGGCTTCCCTTCTGGGGACTGGCCCAGATCAGTCTTGCTCATTCCCCTTTTTGCCATGCTTCTCTCTCTCTCTCTCTCTCTCTCTCTCTCTCTCTCTCTCTCTCTCTCTCTCTCTCTCTCTCTCTCTCTCTCTCTCTCTCTCTCTCTCTCTCTCCCTCTCTCTCTCCCTCTCTCTCTCTCTCTCTCTCTCTCTCTCTCTCTCTCTCTCTCTCTCTCTCTCTCTCTCTCAATCTGTTTACTTTGCTGCCATGAATTAGTTACTTTTTCTTCCTCCACTTTCCCTAAGTTGGTAGAGCCTTTTCACTGTGAAAAACCTCTCTGTCATGGTATCCCTTTAATGAGCCCCTTCAAAGGTCTCCATTTTGATAAAATGTTTCTTATTGCCACAGATGTCTCCACCCTTCCACTGTGTAGAATACTTTCCCCCACTTTAACTTCCTTTTATATTCTTTCTTCCTTCATTAGAATATAATCCTTAAGGAAATTCTTTCTTTTATCTTGAAGTTGTTTACTCAGTGCTAAGCACAGTACCTCCAATAGAGAAAGTAGGTAATCAACTATTGCTTATGTCCTGGCTTCTCTGTCTTGGTTTATTTACTCCTGAACTTTGAAAGAAAATTATTTCATTAGCAGATATATGGAGGCAATTTGATTCTAGAATGAGGGACAACATATGCAAACACCCAGTGATATAAGATGAACCATACTCATCAAAGCATGTCCAGAAGGGCACGCTGACTAGAACATAGATCACAGATTTCTAAAGGTAGTTTGGAAGTTGGTTGTGCATTAGCATTTCCTATTTCATGCTGCCAACAATGAGAAATCAATGAAGATTTCAGAACAGAGTGACACAATCAGGACTGTTCACTTAGGAATATTATATCATCAGCAATATTGAGGCTAGATTTTATGAAGGAGAGACTGGAATCAAGGAAATAATGGCAATGAAACTTTTATTAATGCCATGGAAATGAATATATGACTATAAATATACAAAGTCTTCTGATAGAGACTGCTTTTATAGACATTCAGTAATACCTCACACCCTGCTGAGTAGGAGGTGGTTTATCAAGAGTAGCTGCTATTTCACACTTACTGTTTCAAATGTTTCATTTTCATTTAAATTTCCATAACTATAGAAATCTAGATTTTTCCACAATTCATAACAATTGGCACTGCCTCTTTTTGTATTTTAATTTGATGCTATATACACAGTTAAATTATATTACGAATCTTTTTTCATTTTTCAAGTTTTTCCTACTCAAAAAAATTGTATTATTAGAATAAATTAATAGGAAAACCAATTCTGTTTATTTGTTTATTAAAATTCCTTTCCTATTGGTCTTAAATACCATGGTCAATATAATAAAGATATATGCTTAGAAAATAATAATAATAATAAATCCAATCCTGAAATATAACCAATCAATATTAAGAATTTTACCATTTTCTGATATACTACTTATCAGAAATTTGATATAATATGGCATCCTCTTCACAACTCAATGTTCACTATATATCAAGTAAAAATAACTCCTATGGTTGCTAAATCTAATTTTATCCCCTAAAAATTAATTTTTGTAAGACCTAACAGAAGTGCTTGCAACTCTTTTAGAGGAATGATTCAGTTTATTGTAGTAACTGATATATCATTTCAGTGTCATTGAGAAAACACTGGATCTAGATTAATAGAACTGGGGTAGAACACAGAGTTAAATTTGAAATGAAGGAAGGAGTTCATTGTTATTAAAATAGATTTCTATGGAAATGCCAAATGAGAGGATGTGTACTAGTTTGATTCTTAGACTCTTGTATGTTTATTGATAACTTTACTTCAAATTCCTTTATTTTCAACCAATATCATATCGAATAAAACCAATTCAGGATATAAATCAATCCTACATTTTACCACTTTCTATCCCATATTTACCATTCTCTTACTATTTGCTTTGCAACACTCTTTTATTGCCAGTTAAACCCCAATTGATTGTTAATGTATTCCTTTTGTTCTACCAATTTTTAACATTATGTCACTTTAACATTCTACTCCTCCCAGGAATGTAATACAGTAGATGGAATGTTAGAACCTTGTTTTGAACCTGAGTTCATTGTTTGATGAGTTTTGATGAGAAACTGGGCCTCAGTTTCCTTACTTACAAAATGGCAATATTACCTTGACTACATCATGAACTTGTTACTAAGAAAGATACTTTGGAGGAAATAGTAAGATAACAGCATGAAAGGAAATTATGATCCAATTCTCTCCACAAAAGTTCTACTTGCTACACAAAAATAATCCCTAAAAGTTCAAGGAAGAGCACTAACTAAAGGGTGATTGGAAAATCTTAATTAAAAAAAAAACAGCAACAACAACAAAATAAACATTAAGTTCTTTTATTACACAGGCCAGGTCAACACAGAGAGAAAAGATAAGGAAACTAAATGGGAGAAGAGGTCCATTCAGGATGTAATTGTGGAATGTGCACAGAATAGGGAGCTGGTTTATCAGAGGCAAGAAATCAGGATAATTCTGTAGGCTTGTTATTCTGACATCAATCAGAGGGTTAAAAAATTTCCAATGGCAATTCTTTAGTTCTCTTGCAGCCTTTTAGAAAACTCAAAGTTTGCAATTTGCTAGCATAATCCAATTCCAAAGTCTGGCCTATAATTGTAGGAAAAAAAACAAGAAAAAAATAAATCAAAGAAAGTTGCAGATATTGAACATCAGAGACAAGAAAGGCAAAAATAAAGAAGTCAATCTATGAGGCAACAAGGATTTATTAAATTCTGATTAAGTGATAATTACCATCTTAAGTGCTTAAGATAAAAAGACAGACATTCCTTGCAGTCATGGAGTTCCCAATATAAATGAGAGACAAAATTAAAACAGTTGTGTTGTTAGAAAATATAAATGGAATGAAATCTTATCAGAAATAACAGAGAAGGAATGAAGATGCCTCTTCAATAAGGTGTGCTATGAGTTTAGTCTTGAAGGAAGTCAGAGAAATTAGTAATTAAATAATTTCACAAAGCCTCAAATATCAGCAGCAGTATTAGCAGCAACAACAACCCAAATATAGCAATAAAAGTTTGACAACAAAATTAACTAAAATTCCCATAAAGGAGAGTGGAAGATGAGGAGTAACACTAGGTTAAAATTTATAAATAAAATTATATTGTTAGATGAAAAATAAAATCACAATTAGTACTCTATATTAAAGACCTGAAAAGAAATTAATAGAGCATGACCGAAGTTTTCTATAAACTTATACCTGTAAGACTCTTTAAAAACTAGAGGGGGCAAATAGATGTCATAATGAGTAGATAGCACAATAGATTAGAAGGCAGAACACAATATACTGTTTACAAAAATAGCACAGAATTAAAAACAATGTTTTGGACAAAATCTATTAATCTTAGGGGAAACTAAAAAATTCATAACAATTAATCAGTCATTGTCTCAGACAAGCAATAGTAAATTAGTCTTATGTAAAAGAGATAAAGAAGAGTTGGGTTTATTTTAGGCTTAAGAAGATCATGGAAAATTAATATTTATTAAAGCTTTGTTATCTATAAATTTTCAGTCATATCCAATACTTTGTGATTCACTTTTGGGTTTTCTTTGGAAAAATACTGGAGTGGCTTGCCATTTCCTCCTGTAGTTTATTTTACATAGGAGAAAACTGAAGGAAATAGGGTTAAGTAACTTGCCTAGTATCACATAGCTAGTGTGTCTGAGGCAAAATTTGAAATTCAGTTTTTCTGAATTTAGGTCTGGGTCTCTAATCATTACTCCCCCTTGTTTCCCTTACATGAAATGCTACTTTTAATTAGATATATTTTCACATTACAGTTTTCATTTTAGGGAATGAAATCTAAAACCTTTTGTAGCTTTATAGATATCTATTACAGTATAGGTCTCTTGAGTAAAATTCATTGGTTAGTTTGGATCTTTTTACCACAAGTGTGTTCAGTGGGAAAAGAAAGTAAGGGTGATGAATGGGATAAACTCACCCATAAAATGGAAGTGGATAGAAGAATGGGCTAAAAACCAGAATTCTACAATATGTTGTTTGCAGGAAACATATTTGAGGCAGGGTGACACACACAGATTCAAGGTATAAAGTTGGAGCAGAATGTATTATGCTTCATTTAACATTAAAAAAAAAAAAGCAGGAGTAGCAATCACAATACCAGACAAAGTCAAAGTAGAAATTGATCTGATTAAAAGAGATAAGGAAGGAAATTTCATTTTGCTAAAGGGTACTATAAACAATGAAGTAACATCATTACTAAACATTCATGAACCAAATGATATAGCATCTAGATTTCCAAAGGGAAAAATTAAAGACCCTCAAGCTGGAAATAGATAGTAAGGCCATACTAGTAGAGGACCCAAACCTTCCCCTCTCAGAACTTTATAAATTGAACCAAAAAAAATTAATAAGAAAAGTATGGGAAGGGAAAGAAATGCTAGAAAACTTAGAGTTAAAAGATATCTGGAGAAAATTGAATCGGAATAAAAAGGAATATACCTTCTTCTCAGCTATACATGGTACATATACAAAGATCAACCATGTACTAAGGCATAGAAATATTGCAAACAAATTCCCAATAGACAAATGGTCAAGGGACATGAATAGGCAGTTTTCACATGAAGAAATCAAAACTATCAATATGCATATGAGAAAGAGGTCTATCTTCCTCATGCTTAGATAAATACAAATTAAAACAACATTGAGGTACCACCTGACACCTAGCAGACTGGCCAATATGACAGCAAAAGAAAGTGATACATGTTGGAGGGGATGTGGCAAAATTGGGACACTAATAAACTGCTGGTGGAGTTGTGAATTAATCCAACCATTCTGGAGGGCAATTTGGAACTATGTCCAAAGGGCTTTAAAAGAGTGCCTGTCCTTTGATCAAGCCATACCACTGCTGAGTTTGTACCCCAAAGAGATAATAAAGAAAAAGATTTGTGCAAAAATATTTATAGCCGCATTATTTGTGGTAGCAAAAACTTGAAAATGAGGGGGTGTCCATCAACTGGGGAATGGCTGAAAAAAGTGTGGTATCTGTTGGTGATGGAATACTATTTCGCTCAAAGGAATAATAATGTGGAGGAATTCCACAGAGACTGGAACAACCTCCAGGAATGGATGGAGAACAAAAGGAGCAGAAGCAGGAGAACATTGTACAAAGAGACTAATATATTCCTCTGTCCCCCAAATCAGTAGTTTCCTGACTGCCACAGAAGTTAATTGTCTTACCCTTTTGGCTAATATCTTATGTTTACTTTCTTAATCACAGTTCAAAGGTCCTGATCCACAAACCCACTAATTTTCTTGTCCATGTTCTGTTCCTATGGATTTCTAGGTTCCTGAATAACTGCTTAACCTTTGATTCACTAGTTGGCATTTTGTGCATAGCGACTTAATGAGTTCTTTGTAAAGGGACACTTATTTCACCCTTCTCTGGATATCATATTCTCTCATAAATATTTACATTCTTCTGTTTGTTCATAGGTTAAACCAATGACTTCTCTGAATATATCTCTTTGCCTCCAGAATACTGGTATTAGCCCTGTTGCATTAATGTCATTAAATAAATCTCAATTCTTATATGTGTATTCATCCCCATTCTTCATCTGCCATTTGGCACCTTAGTTCTATCTTGATTATACTGACTTAAAATAATCATTTGTCTAGGTGTTCAATGCTGTATCCCTACAATCCCAATCAGACAGGTGTCTGATAGTTTCTGCTTTCAGTCACCAGCCAAGATTAAATGTAAAGTTTGTGTCAAGAGTAGGTCATTTTTACCTATAATAATTGTGTTTTGGTCTAGTCACCTATTTTATATTCATTGTGTTAGGAATGAAATTGTATCTTGTTCTTTCACAATGGTGGCAGTAGAATTGTAGGAACCTATAACCTTTTATCTTTCTATGTTAGTAAAAGATACATAGGATCACAGATTTAGAGCTGGAGGGGTCTTAAAAGCTATCAAGGCTTATCTAGTTTTTTAAAAAAATCATGGACTAGAGGAAGAGATTAAATGACTGATCCAAGGAACAGTAATGAGGAAATAAGTATCTGTGGAGGGATTTGAACTCCAAGATTGCTGACTCTGCTTCCAGTTACTTAATCATTTTACTATGTTTTCAATTTATGAAGGTATATCTCAAGCCCTAGTGTTCCATGTAGGTGATGTGAATGTCCTAGTAAATTTTAGATAATATTTGTGTGCTATTCCCATCTAATGAAAAATAAAGAACAATAAAAAAGGTTTAATTTCAACATTTATGCCATATCTGTAATAATAATGCCAAAAAAATCTCAATGACTGAGATGCATTTTGAAAGATGGATCTTTACTTCAACCTGCCAGAGTTCTGACAATGCCAAGAAAAGAGTTTGGTTTTCCTCTAAATTGAGTTAGATTTGATTATACTTTGTCTCCATGCTGTCATGTAATGATCTGGAACTATAAATAGCACTAATAGCCCTTGACCGCTTGGATGCACATATGACAAGTGAGCATCAACAAAAATTAAATTAATTAAATGAGTCTTTATTTGATTTTTAATGTTTTAAGGAGTCTAAAATAGGGCAGGCAATCTAATTTTAAAAAAAGGAGAGATGAGTAAAATGGCAAATCAAATATGATTCACATGACAAGTCAGATATTGGCCTGACTGAAGAAACTTTGCTATGGTTCAAATACAAGTTGGTCTTAGTGATTGAAAGTATCAGATATAAATTTCATGGCTTTGAGATAATAAGTCTTATTTAAACTAGAAGATCTTGAGCTCATCACTAAGAAATGCAATTCTTCTCTGAGATATTCAATAGTTTCCCATAACTCAAAAAAATTACTTGGGATTCTTAGGTCTCATTTCCCAATTTGTAAAATGTAATGTTATATTACAGACCTATAAGAAAATCACATTTTGGAATTTAGAGAATCATCTGGAACTCATTAGGGGAAATCACATCATGAGATATTCTGTGGTGAAATACATAGTTCTTAGCCTTTTGTGTGTCTTAAGCCCTTCTGTATAGGAAGACCACCTTGGCCTCCACACCACCCCTGGGGATACTACCCCAAGAAGCATGGGGTTGGGCTGGTTTCTCCTCCCCAGGCCCAGGGCTTTCATTTTGAAGAGTTTCCCTCCTCATTTAATCCTTTTAAACACTGAGAAATTCTTGGCCAGAATATTGAAGTAACTGGCACTGGCTGGGAGTACCTAAAGAATGGGGGTCCTCTGGTGAAGGCTGGAGCCAGAAGTGGCCATGGTAGCTAGGAGCCTAGTGTCAACCTTCTGGATATCCAAAGGTATCAGGGTATTTATAAATATTGTGCTGCAGAGATGACCAGCATTAAGAAATATCAAGTTGCCAATTTAAGACTTTTATACACTGTGACAGGGGTGTTTTGAGCTGTAGGTCGTGGATCACCAAAAAATTAATAGAAGTATAAATTAGCACAAAAATTTTGGATAGCAATTTGGAATTATGCAAATAAAGTGACTGAAAGTTCCATACCCTTTGAACCCTGAACTTTTTTTTTCCTCACTGGAAGAAATGTCATTCCCCTGAAGTATTGTTCTCATGGAAGGCAATATACCTTTGTCAAACTATATTCAAAGGGATTTTTGCTTTTAGCCTGAGATACTTCTAAGAGGTTTAATTTCCACATCATATGATTACATCTACAAAAATGCACTAGAGATGATCTAGTTAAATTCTGTCATTCGGTTGATGAAGTGAGTGAGTTGCTATGCTGAAATCTGAACCCACTTCTCTAGCTCTATATACAATGTTTTTTTTCCACTACAAGATACTGCCTCATTAGTGGTAGAAGTAAACATTAGTAAGATGAAGGATTAGGGCATAATAATTAAATTGTATATAAATAAATTAAGCATTATTTAAATGTCTATTTATATTTGGGATAGCAATTCAGAGACAAAAGGACAGAGTGACTGATAAAGAGAGAGGAGAGAAAAAGAGAGAGGTGAGGGTTAGGAAGAGGGGAAAAAGGAGCAGAGGGAGTCATTTTACCTATTCTTTATGATAAATATGGAAATAATAGTTGATGATATTCTCCAATTCTATTGTTCCACCCCCCACCTTGTAATGAGAATTTTGAAATATCCTCTTCTGACTTTTGCATTATTTTACATATGGCTGGGTGATAAGTGTTACTAACTCTTTGGTATTGATTGACTTGCCATCGATGATACAGTTTGGCAGGTGGGACTTATCTTTTATTGACTGTAACATTGTTAGCAGATTATATTTGCTAAAAATCAAATTTAAAATTAGTTATAGGGTACCTTTAGAGAACATTCATCAAAATTCTGTGAATTCCTTTTAGATTTTGTTTAAAGACAAAATTTATGTTGTTAAGAACAGGTATTTTAGCCTTTAGCAGAAAAAAAACCACATTTTTTCGACATGATCCCTAGGAAATCCATTTAAAAACCGCATATTAAGCTTATATAATTGCTCTGCCACATTTTATGGGTAATAATAGGCATCTATCTCCAACTAAGTCAGCATGATTCCAGCAGTGTAAGTAGCAAATTACATATTTAAAGGTTATGATTTCTAATCATAAAATCTCAGAACCATGAGAATTGTAAAGAGGTCAACTAATCTAACCCACTACTAGTAGGGCAATCTGAAACAAAAATAACCTAGATATATGTTGAAATATTATTTTCTTAGAGATGTCGGAGCGATGATTTTTTTAAACTTCATTGCAAACTTATTAAGATAACTAATAAATACATTCTTAATAGATTCTACCATACACAAAAATTCAGTACTCCCCCAACTAAGAATTTTTTCTTCAAAGTAGAGAAGAGAGATTAGAGAGATCTACCAAATGATCTTCAAAAGCTTCCCAGTGAGAAGGGCAGAGAAGCAGAATGAACTTCCAAAAAACTATTTGTAAGGGCCAGAATGTAAGGGGTTAATATAAAATGTTGGACTGGATTATTTAAGAGGAGGGTCTCCAGGAATTTTAATCAATTCCAAAATTTTTTTTTAGCAATTCATATATAAAATATAGAAAGAGTGAAGGTAAGAAAATCAGAGAGAGTATAGGGTAAAATATCTAACCTACACTCTAATTATTTTGCTCGGATCCCTGGCTCAATCCAGGCAGGGATAATTAGTCCTTAGATGAGGGGGGCCTCAGCCTTGAGCTGAGGACCTGGGGATGCTCGAAGTCTCTCTTAAAGAGGGTAGGCTTAGTCCCTTCAGAAAATCCAGGAAAGGAGTCAGCCTTTTTCACTCATCCCATATGGTAGTTCTAAGGGAAAGGTCAAAGAGCAGTCTGAAGTCTCAAGCTGTAATTCCTTCATGATCAAGTTGAAGGGAAAGGACCTCTTCACAGGAAGGTATTGGCATTTTTAAAGACCATTCCTTTTTGTCACTTCCTGTGAATTTCTTCTATTTTACATGTACCAATTATAGCTTAGGACTGCCCATGGGACAGTCAATTGATTCTGATTTGTCACCCACTATCGCACATGTGGGTCACAGACCTGCCCCATTCAAGTGTAAGTGGGGTGTATACACTTGTGGTGACTAAATATAAAAAATGGGCACGGGAGAGTTAATCTCATCTTCACATATTGATTAACTTAGAACAGAATACCAAAGTAAAAGTAATATTTAGGAGATGCATCTTTTTGTAACTCCTAATTATAATAGAACCAAATGGGTATTTTTCCTTCAGACTTTTGTAGGGATGAAGATCAGATGTTCAGTCCCCTTTTTATTATAGCCCTTCATTTGAAGCCAAGCTAGATTCCTTCCTTTTATCTTTTCTTTTTTTCCCACACAGATCTGTTCCATTACCTTTAAACTTTCCTTATATGATCAAAATTCCATTCATTTAATGAAAATCACCAATTAACATTTCCCAAACCACAGCTTTAAACTTTGCTTATGGGTTTTATAATTCATCATTTATCACTGACTTGCAGATTTACATGGGGTAATTCACTTTCCTCCAGCCTAAAAAGATGCTAACCTACATTCCTTACAGACTAACAGTGTAGAATACAAATGAAGAGCTATTGCAATTTACTCTAAAAAAAGTTTACTTTTATTACTGCTGGAGTTGCATAGATTTAAGACCTTGTATCCTAGTCATGTTCTTCCTGTGTAATAATAGAATGGAATAATAACTCCAGTGAAAGGAGCAGTCTAATTCCATTCCATTTTTAAAATTTCAGTTCAGTATTTACATTCCTAATACAAACATGGTATGGGGCCATGCGAAATATTAGAGCAAACAGTCTATTGTCTCTTTTACCTCCTGGTCTTCTCCCAAAAGAGGAAAATAAGTAAAATACTCAAATAAGCAGCTGACTACATTCTTCACAACTCCACAATTTTAAAAAAATGATCTCTCAAGAATAGAAAAACTCAAATTGGGGAGAGAAATAATGAAAATTACCATCTAAGACATTATAAGATCTTATGCTGTCATGAAATAATTATTGGGGTTTCTGGTAAACTTAATACTATTTTCAGGAAGCTGTAAGTTTTGAGGGGGAAATTTGAAGCTGCAGGGAAATAAATATTTCCCTTCTAACTTCTGGGAAAATCTTCAAGTCGAAAAATCTTAGTGAATTATCAGCAGTAATTCAGGATAATGCTATCTCTGTGGTCTGAATCCCTATTGGAAGAAATGTCATTCCCCTGAAGCATTGTTCTCATGGAGGGCAATATACCTTTGTCAAACTATATTCAAAGGGATCTTTTTTTTTTTTAGCCCGAGATACTTCTAAAAGGCTTAACTTCTACATCATATGATTACATCTACAAAAATGCATTAGAGATGATCTAGTTAAATTCTCTCATTCTGTTGATGAAGTCAGTGAGTTGCTATGCTGAAATCTAAACCCACTTATAAGGTAAAGGACTATTTTCCTTCCTTATACTAGATCCCTAATACAGAATTTTTATGTCTTTTGAGCTTAATTGCATTTGGCTTCTCCTGTGCATATGATACCAGACACTACCCCTATTCTCTGTGTGAGGAAATAAGAAATTGTAGAGATATAATAATAATAATAACAACAATAATAATAGTTGCTAACATTTATATACTGCTTACTATTTGCCAGGTGTTGTGCTAAGCACATTGCAATTCTTATCTCATTTGATCTTCACAATAATGGTGGGAGTAAGATGCTACAATTACCTCCACATTACAGATGAGGTAACCAAGGCAGAGAGCTTGAGTCAGTTGCCTAGAATCACACAGTCACTAAGTTATTGAGAGTATAGTTGAACTCAGATGTTCCTGACTCCAGGCTTAGTATTCTATCTATTGAATCGCCCTAAGTGTAGGTAAAATTGTTAAATCTAAGGGAATTACCATTCAGTTTATGTCTTCACTTGTCATTTTATCCAAATTTCTCAATGAATTAATTCCAGAATTATAACAATGGTAAGGCTTAAATCAAGATCATCAACTGCAATCCGGTCAAGATAAATCAAAGGAGAATAAGGATACCTTGTTCTTAGTAGCCAGAATGTTGTTTCCTTAAAGGGCTTAATGAGAAAGAAAAGACTGCTAGATGGTTGCAGTCTTCTTGTGCTAGCTTCTTTCTGTTTCCCCTCCAAGTACTCAGGCAGGTCCCTTGTGCCTATTGAGAAGAAAAAATAGCAGGTCTCTGAAATCCATCCTGTGACCTTGTCCTAGTGTTCAGAGCACTGCATTGTCATCTTGTTGAATGCAGACTCTCTATTATAGGGTCTTTACATTGGGCAGGCAGTTTATGTAGGGAATTACTTTGATAACTAGACCTCCCTGTGGCTAGGAACAGAATTTAGGTTTGTAATTTGCAGAACGCATAGCACAACAGGGGATACATATTTCTAAAGAGACTATATTTAGGAAACAATAGACTGCACATTTTTTTTTTGCACATGCAGTTGGAAAACTAATTCACATGTAACCATTTGTTAGAAACAGTCTGAAGAATTAACAATCTGAGTCAAAAGCTTGGTAATAAAGGGAGAACATATTGGTCACTGTTAGAAAAAGGAAGCATTTGCAAAACCTGGACTTTTTCTGAGTTTGAGAATATGGTTGCATTAATCCAAATCAAGTAAAATAACTGCAGTGAACACACGAATTGGTTACTATTGAATGGATCCTTACCTTTAAACTTAAATGCACTGGAAGGTTAAAGGAGAAAATGGAGAAAATGTCTGAAAGAGAAAAAATACCTATTACAGACCAATGAAAATCAATGTAGGTCTCCTCCATTTTCTACATATTTGACAAGAAGCCAGGTGCCTAGAAAACACATTAATTCTCTTCCTTTTGGATCTTTATTATTTCACTTGGCATTTATAATGCTACTGAATCTGTTTCCCCAATTATTTGAGACTTCTAAATTGTACCCTTAAAAAGTGAGGTCAGAGATCTAGAAAAATGTATTCATCTTCTCTAGGGAACCCTTTTTATTCAGGAACTATTGACTGATAACGACACAAGATGAAACGAAATCAGAGTTAAATACTGAGGAGGCATTAAAAGATGAGGTGTAGGAATAATAAATAGAGATACAGAGAAGAGATAGAGACAAAACCAAGACTATGAAGAATAAACAGTGTATTCTCATACCTACTTCCCTCAAAAGACAAATGAATTTGTCACTAGACACAATTTAGTAAAGATGATGGGCACTTGTCAAGATATGGGGGAGATGGATAGCTCCCTTTTAACCTGGGAAAGGATCCATTAAATAACTCCAATGAGAAAGGAAATTTAGCAAGTCTTGTAGCTCTAATATGGAGGAGTAACAGAACCCTTTGTGTATTGTGTGGATAAGTGCGGACAAGGATGGAAAATAGAGCCCATCAACATGAGGGTCCCTTTGATCTCCAGGACCTCTTATTTCTTTCGTGACTGTGGTAGCAGAAAGGAGAAGTGTCAGACTTTTAACTTATCTTGGCCTCTTTATGGACTTAGGAACAAGATCCATGTGCCTTTTGTTAGGTTAAGTAAAAGTTGACCTATATTTAATTATTGTTGTTATAAGCCTGAATATTTTCTCAGAAGTTGAGAGATCTTTCAGAGAATGGCCCAAATAAAATTCTGTTGTGTCAGATAAAAATTCCAGGTGAGGCACTAACCAAGCTGGATTTTCAGAAATGATAAAAATGAATCTTACTCATGTGTTCCCATGATTGCAATTGTAAGTTAAGGAATACAATTCAAAATATATTGTATGATATATTATGAGAAGATTAAATTTAAGTCTCCCCTAATTGTGAAAATTAAATTAACCCCCTTGCCCATTTTTAGATCTAATCACCAAAAGTGTAAACATCCCACTTAATCATTTAGTGGGAAGGTCTGTGGCCCACAAGTGTAAGAGTAGGTGACAAATCAGAATCAACTGACTGCCTCCTGGGCATATCTAAGTAAGGCTTTAGACTATGATTTGTCCATGTAAAAAGTGGAGGAAGGCACAGGAAGTGATGCAAAAGGAAGTGTCTTTAAAAGGAATTACAACTTCCTGTGAGACACAGTTCTTTTTTCTTTGGAATTGAGACTGGAGAAAAATTTGCTGACTGGACCTAAGACCCTGCTCCTGGTAAGGCTGTTCTTAAATCTTTTCCTTTGGACTGACACATGGTGAGTCAAAGGCCGACTGCTTTCCTGGATTTTCTGAGGAGACTAGCCTCAGGAGAGACCTATCCTCTTGAGAGAGACTCCCTGTATCCCCAGATCCTTGGTTCCAAGGGCCGAGGCTTCTCTGGTAAAGGACTGTAACAGTTAAAATGATAGTTGAGACTGAAAAAAAATCTAAATTTAAATGGTTGCTTAGGGAAATCCCAAATAATAAAATACCCAAGTCAGCTGCCAAATTTTTGTGGTCATTTAATTACAACAGGAGGAAGAAAATATTAGAGGGAGAGAGAGAGAGGGAGAGAAGGAAAGGGGTTTAACTCAGAACCACTCTCGCTCAGGCTGAGCCAATGCAGGCATTAAGGCCTTGGAGAGCCAAGGCAGAGAAAGGAGTCAGTCCTTATCACTCACGTGACCAATCTGAAGGAAAGCAATCTGCAGGGCTCCTCCAACCTCAAGCTCCCAGATCCAACTGAACTCTAGTCTCCGCACAGGAAGTCCCAAGATCTCCAGAGGCTGTTCTCTACCTCACTTCCTGCATCTCACATGTGCCAATGGTGGCTCAAACTTGACTTAGGAAAGCCCAAAGGTCTGTCCTTTTCTTGCACATATCTGTTGAAGGCCATTTTCTCAAATAATTAAATCTTGAGTTTGATGCAGCCCTTCCTAATCTTGTTACACTGAGTAGGGTAGAGAATTGAGGTTTCCAAGACCTGATTCTGTTATTCCAAGTATGTCTATTGTTATTGATCAAGAAATAGCTAAATCAGATCTTCTAAAGAATGGTCAGATTAGGGTGGAATAATTTTGAAATTCATAGGACTAAACTCCCCTGCTTGTTTTTAAGCCAGGGATCAGGAGTAAATTACTTAGTGCTTAAGCTACATATCTTACCCTATTCTTTCTCTGATTTTCTTATTTCACTTTTAATATATTTTGTAAATAAATTGTAAATAAATCTGTTTGGAATAAATTATATTCCTGGCAAATCTATTTTAAATATAATTTATTCCAACTGTTTTATATACTTAACCTCTTCCCCCCCCCCCCCCGTTACAATTAGGTAATAAATGTATGAGAAATTAATCAAAAGTATAGGTCCTGGAGTGAAATGGAATTTCAAGGATACAGATCAAGCAATGATTTTGGAAAAAAATTATTAAAACACAGATACTGGGGCTCAGTGGATAGAGATCCAAGCATAGAGATGAGAAGTCTTCAGTTCAAATCTTTCCTTAGACACTTATTGGCTGTGTAACCCTTCTGCTCTTCTGCCTTGGATCTAATACTCAGTATTGATTCTAAGATAGAAAGTAATGTTTTAAAAAACCACAGATGTTCAGGATAATGTGGCACCTATCACTGAAGTTAATATGAAATTACATATCATATACATATATAGATATATAGATCAATATAAAAGAAACATCTAATAGAAAAGTTGAAAAAAAAGTATATGGTCATTTTGAAGTCTTGAAACATCCACATTAGGATGGATAGATATTCATTGTCCTAATATCAGAAAAAATGCACACACAAGAAGTAATCCAAAATTCAGGATCAAGTTTTTCTAGGCAGAGAATGAGCTTTAAATCATATATACTTATGTTCACATGAAGGTGGTAGTGAAGGGTAGGGATAAATCTTCTCTTTTCTCACCCTGCTCTTGGGAAGCAGCTAGAAATGAAGCCAGCATGATGCCCTAAGAGTAGTGGAGAAAGAGGTAGAAAATATGTTAATTCCTTTTTATGTATTCAATGAATCACTGAGTCTTTTATCTCATCATCCAACAAGAGGACTATTGATCATCTCAAAGACCGAGTACTTTTTCCCTGCATGACGTATGGCTAGAATAAAATCCAAAACTCCGAATAGTCAAACATAACTAGTTTTCATCACTTATAACATGATTTATGGGACAGTCCTATACAATTAAATATTCTTTTATTGAAGATTCAAAAATATAACTTAAAGGAAATAGTCCTTTCTCAAAGTAACTAAATTTTACTTTCTTTTAGCTCTTTTATACTCAAATTTAACTTTCATTGTTACATGTGATTGCCCTCACCTCTCTATCTGCCTCTCCCATAAGGAATCTTTACATATGTTTACAACCCTGCCACCTAATTGGCATTCAATTTGCCCTTGGCTTGGATTTATGGCAGAAGATTAGAAATAGCAGAAGATGAGAAATAAAAATTGGTGGTATGAGATGAAAAGCAGAAACATAATTATCTCTTCACAACAGATAACAATAATAGCAGTTAGTATTTATGTAGCCTTTCAGGTTTCACAAAGCATTTTATATATATTATCTCATTTAATCCTCACAATAATCATGGAATATAGGCATTGTTATCACCTCCATTTTACAGGAGAAAAAAACTGTTCAATAAAATCCAAAATTTTAGTTACTTGGGAAAGAACCCTCTATTTGTTAAAAACATCTAGGGAAATTTGAACTCCTACTGGCACAAATTAGAATTATACCATCAAACTTACACCATATTCCATAATAAATTCCAAGTAAATATGTAACCTTAATATTAAAATGACTAATAAAAAGTTAGAGAAGCAGATCATATACCTTTTAAAGCTATGCACAGGGTATATGAAGTCAACCAAATAAGGCTAGAGGCAATTACAAATGATAAAAAAGAAAACAATGAAATTGAAAAGCTTCTGAAGAGAAGCCTTTCTGAGAAGGTCAGAGGAATGGGAGGAAGAGAAAGATATGGATCACAAAATTCTAAAAATATTTTATCAACAGGTCAAAAAAAAAGAATAGGCTTTCTGTAATATATCTAGGAAATGAGGGAGTTTATATCAAATTTCTTGGATACATTTTTGATATACAAGATAAAGAAGAGACATAAAATTTTATGTTCATAATAGGTAGACAAAATATATTAGAAAATATTTCTCAAAATAATTATAAAACGTTAACAATCATATAAAACAACATTCCAAATTACTGCTAATAAAAGAATATAAATGAAAGCAACATTAACAATGCGACTCACATGCAGAAAAATGAGAAAGATGAAATATAGCAATAGTTAATTTTGAAGGAGGGGAAGAAAAAGACACAAGTGTATTGTTGGAGGAACTGTGAATCACTACAACTATTGTGGAAACTAATTTGGAAGTGTGAAAATAAATTGATTAAAATATTCACATGATTTGGATGATAGATTCCATTTCTAGACCTATGACCCCAAGGAAGAAAACAGAAATGTGAACTAAGTAAGAAGAGATGCTTTAGACCATACTTCTTGGTTATTATTCAGCATTCAATTTTGATTGAATTGTGTTTTTGCTTTCAATTTTCTTTATTATGGTTAGCATTTATAATGCTTTCTCAGCACTTCTTACTTAGTTCACATTTGAGACTCTTACATATTGACTCAACATTGACTCATAATGAATGTATGCCAATTCATTTAGCATTTCAGTGATTGACACAGTTCACTAAGAAATTAAGTTTCACAATAGTTGGTAATTATCACTACAAGTGTAAGTACTCTCATCCATCAGTTATCTTTACCAAGGAAATCACTGGTCCAGTCCACATCTTATCCAAAGATTAAGGAAAAAATAACGTGTTAGTTACCATTAGACTATTATCAGATAAGTAATAGCTGACTATTGTAATGAGCTGCTGCTAGATAAAAAGCTCTTTTAAGTATTCAGTGGGTTATGAATATGGGACTAGAATGGGATTCTGATTTATATGTACTACTCTTCACATAAACCCATGAGTGGGACATTTGAGAATAATACCAATTGGCTTTTATAGGGTAATTGACCACTTGGAAGCTATTTTCAAAATAATAGCACTTCCAAATTACAACTCCACTATGAGGTAAGTATCATAAGTACTGTTGTTCCTCCTTCATTTTGAAGAGGACCATGAGCTTGATGTCTTCATTCTTGAGGGAACTGGATTTAAGTGATGCAAATTTTCACCAAGTTGTCAATCTCATACTCTCTTACAGAGTCATGAAAGTCCAGTGATAAAGACAAAAGGTAAATGAGCAGTCCTGAAAAGGACTCATCAGTCCCTTATATCAGATGTCTTAATTCTCCCCGAAAACTTGATAATGCCCCATGATTACTAGAATATGAGGTAAGTAATAAGGATGTTCTGGATTTTACAGATGAAATAAGCAGTTAACTCCCTGAGTGAGTGTTAAAATCAATACAAAGATTTTCTCCTTGTCAGATGATGCAGTCAAAGGAAGGATTTGAACTCGAATCTTCTGGCCTCCCAGGCTAATAATCTTGCCTCTGCTTTGGGGATTATTTTAGTTCTCAGCTCATTTTAAAATAACAAGTATTTATTAAGTAATTGTAATACATCATTACTATACTCAGCACTTAGGATATTATATATATTTAATGAAATTTAGAGCAACGTAGATAAATCAGAACATAAAGAGTAGATATTATGTACATAATATACAACATAATCTCATATCATATCACATCATAAAACATAATATAACAAACAAAATAATTTATAACATATAATATGGTAAAGTATAATGTGATAGGATATTACATATAATATGAATATAATATTATAAGATTACCTATTTGTAGATGATACAAGTATTCATGGAGAATGTACCCATGCTGAAACTTGAACTAATCTAGGGATTCTAAGCATGGAAGCTTGGGAATGAGTGCATTGTATATATTGACAATGGCCAGCAGGTACAAAGGCACAAAAATGGGAAATTGTGTACCAAGTGCTTGCCCTAGCACATAGGTAAGTATAGCTGAATCTACCACTTAGGATAGTATCTTGTAGCTAATAGGCATTTAATAAATGTTTATTGGTTGATTAAATCTGAGAGTGAATGGAGAAGATAGAATGTTAAAAGATTGAGGGAAATCTCAATTGTAATGCAATGAAGAACTTTTAATACCAAATAAAGGGTTTTTAAAAATATTTCATTTTAGAGGCAATTAATCAAGAAGCCACTGGAAATTAGTGAGCAGGGTAGTGACTTGGTTAAGCCCGTACTTTAAGAAAATCATTTTGACAGCTGAGTGGAGGGTGGATTCAAGTGGAGTGAGATGTGTCATGAATACTGATTTGAAGACTATTGTAATTATCTATTTGAGAATTGATAAGGACCTAAATGTGTGAGTGGAAATAGAAAAAATATTTAAGGGATGTAGCAAAAGAATCGCCAAGATATGGCAATTTGTGGGTTATATAGAATGAGTGAGAGAGAAGAATCAAGGTTTACTCTGAGGCTGTAAATCTAGGGCACTAGAAAGACAGCAGTACCCTAGACAATATTAAGGGATTTCAAAAAGAGTAGAGCGTTTGACTTGAAAAACAAGGCTTTGGAGGGCATTTTGACATTAAGATGCTTACAGGATGTCCAGAGCAAAATGATTAACAGACATTTGGTGGTGCAAGACTGTACAGTAGGACTTAATTTTATTTGAACTCAATACTTGTAAATTCAGATATATATGATCAAACATTTAAAAAGAGGCATATTAGGAGACCAGTTTATTCCAAGAAAATTGTCCATTAAGTATTTCTTAAATGAACATGCCTAGGAACCTTTATAATTTTGGGGGGGCTTTTCAGAAGTACCAGAATTCCTACTACTATACTTTGGGCCCATTATCAATACTTAAATAACATTAATTACACAAAGAGAAGCACTAGACCACAAAGTTATAAGCAAGAACTCTGGACAAAGGCTGATGTGGGAGCTAGTGTTTGGCACAAAACAATGTAAGGAATCACATTAATGCTTCTCAGAGGAAAAATGGTGGAATGAATTGCTGTGAAACTTTACATTTCTTGGGGAAATGTCATGGAGAGAGGAGGGGGGACAGAGAGAGAGAGAGAGACAGAGAGAGACAAGAGAGAGATTTATGCAATCATCTTGCCATACATAGCTAATCTGAGTTTTCCTTATTTGTCTTCTAGGCACAAGCCACTACACCAGGAAAAAGAAAGCCAAGAGCTTGAAAGTCTAAAAATACTCCTCTTCATTCCTCAATTCCTTCTTATAAAGTGATTGATGTCAGTCTTTCTGGGTCTCTCTGCTTGGAGAGACTCAATCTGAGTCTGGATAAGAAGCCAGTCTTCTAGATGCCAGGCATCATGAGGGCAAGAAGCAAGTCTCTTCTTAGATGCCAGGGAGCCATGAGGACTCTTACATCTTCCCATAGTACACATGTGCACCCAAACAAAGGATGGGACTGATACTGACTAAAATGGGTTTTCAAAAGGTAAAAGGGGAACAATTTATGTTAAATTCACAAAATCCCCTCTCTGATTCTTTAGCAAATTAAGGAGTTATTTTCCCTGTTCTGATTCTTTTGGAAATTAACATATTAGTCTTCCCAGTGAGTCATACCATATTTAACATTTATACAGTTCAAGATTATCTCACCAGATTGCATAAGGGCCCAAAGGTATTATATATTTCAGAGAGGGTATAACTACATTTTGGGTATTTCTTAAAATAGTAAAATTGATTGATAGATGCATTAACAAGAAATCATTAGAGGGCATTCCCCTTTTTTGGCACAAGGATTTTACAATCAAGATAAAATAACTGCTCTTGGAAAGAACAAACTGGATGGAGTGCCCACCACTCTCCAAACAAAAAGAAAGAAAAAAAAATAACTGGCAAATACACATTTAAAACAATCATCTTACTCAAAGGTTCTTGAAGATTTCAGTTTGTTAGAAATCTAGAAAAAAAGAAAGAGAAGTTCAGAAACCTTTCATTGTCTCAACAGTATTATAAGAAACATTCTCTGGAGACTTGGCCATACTTAATTAATCTGAGTTTGCCTCATTTGTCTCTGTTAGCTAGCTAAAAGCTATGGTACAAGGGAAAATTTCCAGACCAAGAGAGTCAAGAGCCAAAAAAAAAATGAAAAAAGGCCCTTCTCACTTCCTGCATCCCATTTTATAAAGTCATTGATGCCACTCCTTCTGGGTCTCTCTGGTTGTACAGATTTGACCTCAGCCCAAGTCAGAGGTCAGTCTTTTGGATGCCAGGAGTCATGTGGCCAAGAGGCAAGCCTCTTCTGAGACACCAAAAGGTCCTGGCATCCTCCTATAGTAAATATGTATGCCCAGCCAAAAAGTTGGGCTGATATAGACCAAAACAGATTTTTACAAGGAAAAGGGGTATAGTTTAAGTTCAGACTCAAAGAAACTCTTATTTTCACTTTTATTTCACACAGAGACTATTGGACATTTTCCTTTCTTTTTGGGTTAGAATGTTCATGTAGTTGTTGCTAGTAGTAGTCACAGTAGTTGCAGTAGTAGTAGTAGTAGTAGTAGTAGTAGTAGTAGTAGTAGTAGTAGTGCTGGTGGTGCTGGTGGTGGTAGTAGTAGTGGTAATAGTAGTAGTAGTTGTAGTAGTAGTAATAGCAGTAGCAGTAGCAGTAGAAGCTACTAATAGTGTAATAGCATTTATTTGACTTTATCATTGTAATTTTCTTTTTGGAGGTAAATAGAGAAAATATTGACAAAGCATTTACACACTTTTGCAACAGACCTTTTCTAACTATTTATTTGTCAATGGTGATGAATCATCTGTTAGATCCTGAACTGTTTTTCATCTTATGGCACAGGAAGAATAGAGAACAGATCATTCACTGGTTTGTTGATGTGTTTTCTTTTTGTCTTGACATAAATGCCTCCAATTGTTAACAAAATCAGGAAGTGCATCTCAAGTATAATGATAATCAGATTTCCTATCTCAGCATTTTTCCATGGTAGGCAATTAGTAAATACTGTTGGAATGAATAAATAGTTGAATACCAAAGATGCTATACATTGACTTAAACTATTTTAACATGTCTCAACTTTTCACACCTCTGTGCCTTTGCTCACAGTGGTCCATATTCCTATAAGGAATCTTTCAATTTCCTGCCCTTCTTCCACATCAAATGCCATCTCTGTGAAGCTTTCTCTGATGCCAAAAGTAGGATGTGATCTTTTACCTCCTTGGAAATTTTGAAATATGGTATTCTATACTTTTCATATAGTTTTCTCTAAGATTGGTTATTCTGATCTTTCTATATAGTATATTTGTCTATTTACAATATTTTCTCAATGGGACTTGGTGAGATAATAGGGTCAGAGGTGGGCTATGCCCTGGGGTTTATAGAAGAATTAAAATAACCTAGCTCTCTGAAAATGTGAAGGAATGGGGCCTAAATGTGAAGGAAATTGACATAGAAATACCACACATCAAACGATACCACAATGTGGATCTAGTATTTGATAAGAAATGTAGTGGTTGACCAATGGAATAGATTAGTTACACAATATACAGATTTAAATAAGCATAGTAATTTCGTGTTTGATAAAATCCCCAAATAAAAATTATGGGGGCAAAGACTTATTATTTTACAAAAACAGTAAAACTGGGAAATAGACTGACAGAAACTGGGCATAGACCAATGATTCATACTATATACCAAAATAAAATCAATATAGGCATATGATTTAGATAAGAAGCATGATATAAGGAAATCAGGGGAGCATGGGGAAATTGCATGTCAGAGGTATGAACAGGAGAAACAAAGCAAAATCATAAAACAAGAGATAGGGAGGATCATTGGAGAAAAATGTAAATCGAATGAAATTAAAAAAAAAACTTGCAAAAACAAATCAAATGTGGCCAAATTAGAAGAAAAGAAAAGCAGAATAATTTTTACAGGAAGGTTCTCTAATAAAGATTTTATTTCTCAAATATCTGGAAAATTTTCCCTATAAGAGCCACTCCAAATTGATAAGATTAGTGGTTCTCAACATTTCTAATGCCGTGACCCTGCAATACAGTTCCTCATGTTGCAGTGACCCCAAACGAAAAAATTATTTTAGTGGCTACTTTAAAACTGTAATTTTGCTACAGTTATGATTAGGAATGTAAATACCTGATATGCATTATGTATTCTCATTGCTACAAATTGAGAGGTTGAGAACCGCTGGATAAGATGGTCAAATAATAATAACAAACATTTTTAAGAGGAATAATCAAGACTTTCAATAGTCATTAAAATGTTCTAAATCCATAATAATAAGATATGTGTAAATAAAGTAAAAAACTCTGAGATATTACTTCATACACATAAGACTGGCTAAAAGGAAAAAATGAAAATGACAAATGCTGGGGGATGAGGGAAAATAAGCACATTAATGCACTGTTGGTAGAACTGTGATCAGTTCCATCCTTTCAAGTGAACAATCTGGAACTATGTGCAAAGGACTACAAAAATGTGAATACACTTTGATTCAGTAATATTGCTGCCAATGTAAAGATTAAAACTTAGGGAATATGGGGAGACTAAGGCAGGTAGAAATTAGTTTCTCTCTGCAAGGAGTATTATATTTTTAGAGGTTTATTTAAGGTTAAAGATTAAAGAAAATACAGAATAAGAAAAAACATGTGCCTAGGACAGAGGCCTAGGCCAGATAACCTCACATCACAGAAGAGACGAGTCTGCTCCAAAACAGAAGTCCAAAAAAAAGAGCCCAAAAACCTTTGCCACCAGCTTAAATCCTTCCTTGATCTCGGCCCACCTCAGAATTCCCGTGAGATTACAAAGCATTTTGGGGAAGTGGAGCAAAGGCTTGTGGGGATTGTAGACCTGTATTCAAGTCTATTTTTTACACCAAGCCAATACCACAAAGATATTAAAAAGGGAAATGACCCATATGTATAAAATATTTATTGTAATTCATTTTTTGTTGGCAAATAATTCAAAACTAAAGGACTCCTACAAATTAGGGAATGACTGAATGAGTTATGGTATACAATTGTGATGGAATACTATTTTATTGTAAGAAAGGATGAGTGAGAAGTTTCAGAAAATCCTGGGAAGTATTTTATGAACTTACCAAAAATGAATTGAAAATAAGAGAACAGTATGTATAGGAAGATTAATATTATAATGAAACCAAGTGTGAAAGTCTTAGCAATGTTGCTTAGTATAATCATACACCAAAGTGCCAAAGGACTCATAACTAAAAATACTATATACTTCCAGATAGAAAACTGAAGAATTTAGAGTGCAGATTGAATTATATGAATCATATTTTTATTTTCCCTAATCTCTCTTGCTTGTTTGTATTATAATGCCTATAAAATATATTATAATATTAATTATCTATTAAACATTACTTTGTCCTCTCTTGGCCAGGAAATTATGCAACCCATTAACCCATTGCCATGATCTTTGTTTTCTTTCTTAATTTTAAGAATCAAGAACTTCCGGTCAAGATGGCGGCTTAGAGAAACCTAAAGTTCATATCTCCGGAAAACCCTTCCCGACCAATCTCAAACTATAAGCTCCTAAGGCGCCGAAATTCAAAACGATCAACAGCATAGACCCAGGGAACCCTCCTCCTGGACCTGGACCTGGATCAAAAGGTACGGCTCCCCTCAAAAGCCAGAACCCGAGATCACTGGGACCTAAGGGGTAGGAGCGCTGAGTCCAAGGCTCCGGGAAGCCGCAGCCCTCAGGGCCTTCTATCTGAGTCCCAGTGAAAGTCACTGCCCTCGGAGCTCCCCCCGCAGAGAGCAGGGTCGTCTGAAACAACAGCAACCCTCAGGGTGGGCAAGACAGCCTCACTGGCTGGATCCTTCTATGGGAGTCCCAGTGAAAGTCACTGCCCTCGGAGCTCCGGGAAGCCGCAGCCCATCCCCCTGCAGAGAGCAGGGTCCTCTGAAAAAACAGCAACCCTCAGGGCCGACGAAACAGCCTCACAGCCAGCTATTCTGAAGGCAACTTCCAGAAAGCAACCCGACCCAGAGAGCTGGGGGAGAGTGTGGCCCCCTGGTCCGACCCTTCCATTCCAGTCCCAGTGAAAGTCATTGCCGGAAGGCATACTCAATTTAACCCAGGGAAAGCTCATAGAACCGACAATCTGCCCAGGACTAAAGCCTCTGAACACCAGACAGAGATAAGAAAAGCTAATCCTCCACATTCAGAGATGGCAAACTCCACAGAAGCACAGAAGCCCCAAAATACCAAGAAAAATAAGAAGAAAGGGGCGACTTTGGACACATTCTATGGAGCCAAAATACAAAATACAGAGGAGATAGAAGATGATATACAAGAAAATGCTCCAAAACCTTCCAAACGAAATGGAAACTCTCCACAAACCTATGAAGAATTTGAATCAGAAATGACCAAAAAGATGGAAGCCTTCTGGGAGGAAAAATGGAAAATAATACAAAAGAAATTCACGCATCTACAAAACCGGTATGATGAAACTGAAAAGGAAAACCAGGCTTTAAAGGCCAGAATCAGGCAGCTGGAAGACAACGATCGTGTAAAAGAGCAAGAATTAATAAAGCAAAGCCAAAATACCAAGAAATTAGAAGAGAACATAAAATATCTCACCGACAAGGTGACAGATCTGGAAAATAGAGGAAGAAGAGATAATTTAAGAATAATTGGACTTCCAGAAAAGTCAGAAATAAACACCAAATTCGACATGGTGATACAAGATATAATCAAAGAAAATTGCCCAGAGATTCTAGAACAAAGGGGCAATACAGCCACTGACAGAGCTCACAGAACACCTTCTACACTAAACCCCCAAAAGACAACTCCCAGGAATGTAATTGCCAAATTCCAAAGCTCTCAAACAAAAGAAAAAATCCTACAGGAAGCCAGAAAAAGACAATTTAGATATAAAGGAATGCCAATCAGGGTCACACAAGACCTTGCAAGTTCTACTCTGAATGATCTTAAGGCATGGAACATGATCTTCAGAAAGGCAAGAGAGCTGGGTCTCCAACCAAGAATCAGCTACCCAGCAAAACTGACTATATACTTCCAAGGGAAAGTATGGGCATTCAACAAAATAGAAGACTTCCAACTTTTTGCAAAGAAAAGACCAGAGCTCTGTGGAAAGTTTGATACCGAAAATCAAAGAGCAAGGAATACCTGAAAAGGTAAATATTAAGGAAAGGGGAAAAATGTTATCTTCTTCTTTTACTCAAACTCTCTTCTATAAGGACTACATTTATATCAATCTATGTATACTAATATGTGGGGAAAGTGTAATGTATAAATAGGGGGTAAAGAAAGACCAAATAGAATAATCTTTCTCACACAAAGATTCACATGGGAAGGGGAGGGGAAGAAAACTCCTATAAGGAGAGGAAGAGAGGGTTTTTTTTTTACTTAAACCTTAATCTCAGGGAAATCAACTCTGAGAGGGAAAAACATCCAGATCCATTTGGATCTTGAATTCTATCTTACCCAACAAGGGTAGGGAGAAGGGAAAACCAAGGGGGGGAGGGGGAGAGGGAGAACAAAAAGGGAGGGACTAAAAAGGGAAACATCAAGGGAGTGGACAAGGGGGACTGATTCAAAGTAAATCACTGGACTAAAAGGTAGAGCCAAAGAAGAAAAGGTTAGAATTAGGGAAGGCAATCAAAATGCCAGGGAGTCCACAAATGACAATCATAACTTTGAACGTGAATGGGATGAACTCACCCATAAAACGTAGACGAATAGCAGAATGGATTAGAATCCAAAACCCTACCATATGTTGTCTTCAAGAAACACACATGAGGCGGGTTGACACCCACAAGGTCAGAATTAAAGGATGGAGTAAGACCTTCTGGGCCTCAACTGACAGAAAGAAGGCAGGAGTGGTAATCATGATATCTGATAAAGCCAAAGCAAAAATAGACCTGATCAAAAGAGATAGGGAAGGTAATTATATTTTGTTAAAAGGGACTCTAGACAATGAGGAAATATCATTAATCAACATGTATGCACCAAATAATATAGCACCCAAATTTCTAATGGAGAAACTAGGAGAATTGAAGGAAGAAATAGACAGTAAAACCATATTAGTGGGAGACTTAAACCAACCATTATCAAATTTAGATAAATCAAATCAAAAAATAAATAAGAAAGAGGTAAAAGAAGTGAATGAAATCTTAGAAAAATTAGAATTAATAGACATATGGAGAAAAATAAATAGGGATAAAAAGGAATACACCTTCTTCTCAGCACCACATGGCACATTCACAAAAATTGACCATACATTAGGTCACAGAAACATAGCACACAAATGCAGAAAAGCAGAAATAATGAATGCAGCCTTCTCAGATCACAAGGCAATAAAAATAATGATTAGTAATGGTACATGGAAAACCAAATCTAAAACCAATTGGAAATTAAACAATATGATACTCCAAAACCGTTTAGTTAAAGAAGAAATCATAGAAACAATTAATAATTTCATCGAGGAAAATGACAATGGTGAGACATCCTTTCAAACCTTTTGGGATGCAGCCAAAGTGGTAATCAGAGGTAAATTCAAATCCCTGAATGCTTATATTAACAAACAAGGGAGAGCAGAGATCAACCAATTGGAAATGCAAGTGAAAAAACTCGAAAGCGATCAAATTAAAACCCCCCAGCAGAAAACCAAACGAGAAATCCTAAAAATTAAGGAAGAATCAAGCCAACTTTTACACTTTCTTCCTTCATCCTCATTATGTGGCTCCTTAATTCTTCCTCAATTTTTCCATTTGATTGTTGTCCTCTGCATATATGAGATTGTTTATACTTATCTCAGTAACCTACATTTTACCTTTTGATTCATGTAGCCTGGCATTTTTCCTAATGTACTCTGCATAGAAGTTAAACAAATAAAGTTATGATATATAATCTTGTCATGCTCCCTTTCCAATCTAAAATTAATCAATTGTTCCATGTTCCAATTGAACTAGAATGATATTTAGGCACTAAATTCAGAGTTTGACTTCTTAGAATATGCTGGAAATACTGAAAGATAAGATACTAGTAATGAATGCAGTAACTTAAAAGCACTCTTTCTAGTTATAGCTAGAGGGTTATATTATGAGTCAGACAAATTTCTCCTGTCAGCTTTTGTCTCTGTAGGTGTTACAGAGGTGTATGTCTATAAGCAAAAGGGAGACATTCCCTTTCTATGAAAGAGCATAGTGTAGTATAAAAATACTTTGGAGGAATTAAGGGCAAGATTTATGTTTCTAGCCTTATCTCTAGCAGTATGATTACTGACTGTTCTGGTAAATAACTATCCTTTTGCTGTCTCAATTTCCTTCCTTATGGAATAATGATATTGCTGCCTGCCTTACATACCTCACTTTATAAAAATGCATTGAGACGTTAGTCTCATTGGGGTCATTTTAGAAAGTATATAGCAATGCCAGTCATGTAAATACAAATTCAGTTTGAAATACTATAGAGCATGATCAGTGTTGTAACTGATCATGACCTCAGAGTCAGCAATGGACTAATGTAAAGAGCTTTTGATTTGAGGATGGAACAAGTGAATTTGAATTCTGACTCTACTGTTTGCTACCATTGTGACTTTGTCACAACTTCTCTGGGTATCAACTTTTTTTTAATCTGTAAAAAAGAGTGACCCAGATTAAATTACCTCAATAGTCCTTTCCAACTACAAATCTGTGATCTGTGGAAAATTACAGCAGAACACCTTAGCAGAGAGGTGATTGTCTAGAAGCAGAATGAACATGTTTCAGTGATCTAATCAATTATCTAAGAATATAAATTTCACAGGCACTTATGGGGCTCAGTGAATAGTGTTGAGACTGAGAAGACTTGAGTTCATATTTTCCCTTAGATATGTAGTAGCTATGTGGACCTTGACAAGAAGTCACAACTCTATTTGCTTCAATTTCCTCTTCTGTAAAAATACTTGAAGAAGCCAAGAGAACTTCAAATGTGATCCTGAAGAAACACATGCAAATGAAAATGACTGAACAACACAAATTTCATAGACAGCATCACTGCATTTGTTGAGGGAGTTTCCTCATCTAGGAGTTACCTATATAAAGAAATAAAGGCCCAATAACTATTTTTACTCTATTGGAGACTGTCAATTTGTTTATAACATTATACTTTTGTTCTTTTTTAATTTCTGAGTAAAATCTGTTGTTAAGTGTGTTTCTATTGTCATTAGTATTTTTATCCTAGTCTTTCTTCATCTTGTTTTCATATTTCTTAGCCATCTCCTTCCTCTGATCTGATACCATCTCCATAAGTGCTTTATCCTAAATTTCTCCTCTTTAGAATCTTTGGAAACTTCCACTGTTATAACTAGCTGGCAAAGTGCTAACTACGCCCTCAAAGGTAAGAAATTTTTCAAATCCAACTGAGCAGGAAACCTCCCACTCCTCTAAACCCTTGAATTGCACTGATAGCATCAGTGCCATGATCTGTATGAGTCCAAGACCATCATGAATTCCCTCTTTTTGAAGAGACTAAAGATCATTATTATGAAGACTTCCTATTAATATCTCTTTTCTAATATTGTGTGAATTAAACATAAATTGTGCCCCCTTATTCTGTTTGATCAGTATTAGCCCCAATCTTTGACTACCTGTCTTGTTGGTGTCCTTGTGCAAGGAAGAGGCATAGTGGAAGTCCCCATATGATGACTGGACTGGCAAAAAATCAGGACTTAAATCCAGAATGAAGTTAAGCCCATCCAACCAGATTATCCCAGGAGAGTGTAGAAAACTGGTTTTATAAGAGGGAACACAGGAAACTCACTCTCATGATAGACAGTCCATGCTTTCTCTCCCTTTTCTGGAACATTTCACACTTGGCACATACTGGCTTATCTTGTAGCCAGCCCCTTGCAGGAGGAGTTGATATAGACCAGCAAGTAGAGTAGAGGGTAAGAATTAAGGTAGTCAAGTAGCCAAGTGATTATGTGCTCTCTCTCTCCCTGTCTCTCTGTCTCTGTCTCTCTCTGTCTCTCTGTCTCTCTGTCTCTGTCTCTGTCTCTCTCTGTCTCTCTCTGCCTCTCTCTCTCTCTCTCTCTCTCTCTGTCTCTCTCTCTCTCTCTGTCTCTCTCTCTCTCTCTCTGTCTCTCTCTCTCTCGACAATTATTCATGTGAGGAAATAGGATGATGATTACATTTTCCTCTGTCTGGCTCTGGCTTTGGATCTCTCTCTCCTTTACTAATAAGTAGTTATG
The DNA here is from genome assembly GCF_027887165.1 of Monodelphis domestica. NCBI lineage: Eukaryota > Metazoa > Chordata > Mammalia > Didelphimorphia > Didelphidae > Monodelphis > Monodelphis domestica. Next base: position 669,081,507 of record NC_077227.1, on the reverse strand, counting down.
GCTTCAGAAAATTTTAATCAAACAGTATGAATGGAGAATAAAGAGAGAAGACAGAAATATAGAGCATGACATTCTTAGACTTTTGTTGTTGTGCGCCTTTCATTTTCAAAGGTGGTCTGTGATATCACAAATTAATGCACTGAATTTCATATGAATTAGATTTAAATGAGGCAGAGATCCACAAAGTCATCAATCTCAATCACTTTTACAGAGAAATCAAAGTCCAGAGGCTAAACAAAAGTCACAGCATCTGATAGTGGCTCAGAATATAATGCCTGACCCTGGAATCTTTTATGTCTCACAATGTCCCAAGAGCTCCAGTCCCTGCTTTAGCCCTCTTCATGAATATTGGAATAAATGTTCTCATCTCCCCAACCTTCTGGGGAAAGTCTTCACATGACTGAGGTAGACATCTCCCTAAATCATTTATTTCATTTAAAGTCTGTTGGTTACCCCCAACCTGGTTTAGCCTGTTTACCAGGATGGATTTAATGAGAAGTGGCTATGTATGTGTGTGTCACTGGTGAGAGTTGAATAAAAAATGGACACCAAAAGTGAATGAGCAACCTTGAAATGGACTTGCCAAAGCCCTCTCACAAGAGATGCTAGACATCTTTAAATACCCCCAAACCTCTTCCTATAATTACCCTTTTCACTCACTGCCTTGGCTGTTTCTAAGGAATCATAAATGATCTTCTCTTCAAGACTTTGACCTAAATATGTCAGATGAAAATATTTACTCCCTCATTGTTTTGGGCCCAGCAAACAGCCCTAAGAATTGAATATATCTTCATCTACACCAAGAAAAGGGTATCAATTCTAAAATATATATCTTAATCTTCTATAATATGAATTATAATATTTTTTCAAAGAAACAAACCATTTGACAGTTATTAACGTGAGGAAACAGGATGAGGATTATCCTTATTTTTGTTTTGTTTTCTTTTGTTTTTTACAAATATGGCTACCTTATATGCAGGTTATGGAACATTTTAAACTGTATTCTATTTAATATTTCATAGCAAACATAACACATGAAAAAATACTGGCCACCAGATCTTTATGTAATAGTTTAGTTCCATTCAGAACACTCCCCCATTATATTGACACTCTGATTTGCATTTTCTCTGTTTTATTCTTATATTTAAATGTGACATTTTAGTAAAGTCATTCATAATTCAAAATTTTCCTGAGACCCAGCTTTAAAATAACGTTACAACTTTTCATTAAAATGTTTCAAAATCTTAATCAAATATTATCCCATTGACACAGCACTCTTTTCGTCAAAGCTCAGTATAATTTACCTATTGCTTATTAATGAGGAAAAGATTCATTTTTCATTAGGGAGATAGCAAATTTCAAAGTTATTTCAATCATTTTCAGTGATGTCTGATTCTTCATGACCCAATATAGGGTATTCTTGGCAAAGATACTGGGGGGTGCCATTTTTTTCTCTAACTCATTTTAGAAAACATGAACTGAGACAAACAGGGTTAAAAAGACTGGTCCAGGGTCACTCAGTCAGTAAGTGTCTGAAGCCAGCTTTTAAAAATTAATTTTAAGCATATTTCTATGTTTACATGATTCATGCTGTCTTCCTCCCCTCTTCCATCTCCATCCAGAGCTGAAAAGCAATTCCACTGGGTTATACATGTATTATCAGTCGATACCTATTTCCATATTTTTTTTGTAATAGAGCAATCTATTAAACCCCAAGCCCCAAATCCTATGCCCATATAACAGACTTATAAATCATATGTTTTTCATCTGGCTTTCTACTCCAACAGTTCATTTTCTAGATGTAGATGACTTTCTTTCTCATAAAGCCCTCTGGATTGTCCTGGATCATTGCATTGCTATCAGTAGAAAAAAAATCTATTACATTTTATCATCTCATGTTTCAGTCCCTGGGTACAATGTTCTCCTGATTCTGCTCATTTCACTCCACATCAGTTCATGGAGGTATTCCCAGTTATTATAGAAATCAAGCATTTTATCATTTCTTATAGCACAATAGTGTTCCATCACCAATATATACCACAATTTGTTCACAAGGGAAAGCACCTAATTTTCTAAATTTTTGCCACTACAAAGAGGTTGGGTAGAAATTTTTGTACAAACATTTTTTGTTTATAGCTTTGGAATACAAACCCAGCCATGGTATGGCTAAATCAAAAGACATGCATTCTTCTAAAGCCTTTTGGGCATAATTCCAAATTGCCTTCCAGAATGGTTGTATCCATTTACAACTCCACCAGCAATGTATTATTATCCCAATTTTGCAACATCCTCTCCAACATTTGTCCTTTTCCTTCACTGTCATATTGACCAATCTGCTAGGTGGGAGATGGTACCTCAGAGTTGGTTTGATTTACATTTCTCTTATCAACAGGGATTTAGAACATTTTTTTCACATGATTATTAATAGCTTTGATTTCTTCATCTGAAAACTGCCTATTCCTCTCCCTTGACCATTTGTCAATTGGGGAATGACTTGATTTTTTGTACATTTAACTTAGTTCCTTTTAAGATAGAGAAATTAGAGACCTATGTCAGAGATTATTGTTATATTTTCCCAGCTTGTTGCTTCTTTAAGGGGAAAATTTAATCTTCAGACCTTCTTTCTAATTTTGGCTGCATTGGTTTTGTTTACACAAAATATTTTTAATTTAATAAAATCAAAATTATTCATATATATTTAATGCATTTACTGATTTATAAAATTGTCTTGGTGTGGGGTATGAAATATTCATCTAAACCAAATCTTTCCCATATTGTTTTCTTATTTTCCCAGCAATTTTTGTCAAAAAGTGAGTTCTGGTCCCAAAAGCTGGGATTTGGGGGTTTATCAGACACTGGCTTATTGAGGTCATTTAACTCCAATCTATTCCATATATCCAGCCTCCTGCCTCTTAGCCAGTAGCATGTGGTTTTGATGATCATTGCATAATAGTATAGTTTAAGATCTGGTAGTTTTAGGCCTCCAGCCTTCACATTTTTTTTTTCATTATTTCCCTTGATATTCTTGATCATTTGTTCTTCCAGATGAACTGTGTTACATTTTTTTAGTTCTATAAAAATATTTTTGATAGTTTGCTAGTTATAGCACTGAACAAGTAAATTTATATAGGTAGGATCATCATTTTTATTATATTAGTTCATCCTACTCTACCCATGGTCCAATAATATTTTTTCCACTTTTTAGATCTAGTTTCATTTGTGTGAGAAATATTTTATTGTTGTGTTCATATAATTCCTGAGTTTGTCATGGCAAATAGATTCCCACATATTTTATATTGTCTAGAGTGATTTTAAATGGAGTTTCTCTTTCTACCTCTTGCTGCTGAATTCTTTTGGAAATATATAAAAATGCTGATGATTTATGTGGGTTTATTTTGTATCCTGCAACTTCCACTAGCTTTTTACTTGATTTTCTAGGATTCTTCAAATTTATCATAATATCATCAGCAAAGAATGATAGTCTAGTCTCCTTATTGCCTCCTTTAATCTCTTCAATTTATTTTTCTCATCTAATTGCTACTACCAGTATTTCTAGTACAATATTAAATAATTGTGGTTATAATAGGAATCCTTGCTTCACTACTGATCTTATTGGAAAGTCTTCTAACTCATCCTCATTTGGAATTGTCTAGGTAAAGGTACTGGAGTGGCTTGCCTTTCTTTCTCTGACTCATTTTTACAGATGAAGGAATTGAACCAAACAAGTTAGTAACCCAGGGTCACATAGCTAGCAAGTGTCTACGGTTGCATTAGAACTCATGTCTTCCTGACTCCAAATCAAGAATTCTGTCTACTATGCCACCAAGTTGCCCTTTGACCTGGCACAAAGTAGACAGTTATTTAGTGTTATAGAATGACTCACTGACTATTTCCACTAATAGTTTCAGGCCAGGTATTATTATAAAGCTCCCCTCTTTCCACTAAGATATAGATTTCATTTCCTTAAAGCAAAGGGCAGAGTAAATGCATACAAATTCATCCATAAAAAGAAATATTAACTTGAAGGAAACTTCTGTATTTCTAGATTATTGTTTCCAGACCTATGCATTTGGTTTCATATTATCCTCACTGACATTAACCTTTGGTTATACCCATGCAACATTTCACCCAAATGGTCATAGTAAGCATTCATACTTTTGATTTTCTATTTAAAAGGGGAAAAGAGAAAGATGTAGAGAATGAAGGTAACTCCGATAATGTAAAATATTGTCAATCAAATTCAAATTCTCAACTGTTTTTTATAAATATTTCTGAAATATTTGCTACCATGATTTCAATAGCTGATTATATGTAAAGCAATCATCAACCTTAATAAAGATAGATGCTATTTATTTTCTAACATTATGTCGAAATGTTCAGAATCTTTAAAAAATGTATCTGCAAGGGTCTGACCATACAACTTTTATGTTCCTTCTTCAATACAACTAGAATTCTCCCACTCACTACTAAAAATAGACTTTTGTAATACTGATTTAAAGTGCTGAAATTGAAAGTAGAAGAGAAGTCTAGCTTCAAAGGTATGTACTACCACAAAGTAAATCGATGCTCTCCCTTTTAAAACTTTCATGACAATAGAAGAGATAACAAAATATAAAGGCTATCATAGCAATTGTAAAGAAATCTTATCCATAATAGAGCATTAAAATGCTTTTGTGAACAAGAAGTTTTTGAAACTTTCAGAATGTCTTTCATGTGGGAGTGAAAGACTCATTCATTTATAGCTATTTTCATAAAGGTTTATAAAAGAGTATAGTATAAAGATGGAGTTAGAAAAAAGCACAATTCAAAGGCTCATTCTGAGAAATTATAAATACATAGGTATATATATATATATATGTTAATTATAAGTAATAAATGTTAATAATTTAGATTAAGTTTAAAAGTGTGTCACACACACATTTTTCTTCTGGAAAGCCAATTCTTAAATATATACTATCAGACCACTATATAGAGTAAGATTTGGAGTAGATGATCCCTTCCATACTTCAGTTTTTCCTATATATGCTCAAAATTTTGAATTTTAAAATTATATACATAGTATGGGTACAGGGTCTATTATATATCATGTATTATATATATTATATATATATATTCATTACATATGCATTACATAAAATGAGTTCTGACTATATGAAATATATATCATTATATATACTTTATATAATATATATTATTTTGTGGCTACTAATATATATTTTACTAATAAATGTATAGTATAGATATAATTTATGTATATACATGGTTTACATACATATTATACATGCAATATGTATTCATATGTTTGTGTGTATGCATCTAGTTGGTGCATCACTTAGAAAGAGTCAGGAAGACTCTTTCTAAATGATGGCACAAAGAGTTGGACATAACTGAAGAAAACCCCATATTACCACATATAATCTTGACTCAAAAATGTGCACATATTTGGGGAGGAATCATGATTTTAGTATATAAATAATTTGTATACCATATATGTGCATATATATGTATATGTGTGTGAATGTATTTCTATATTGAAATTCAAAACTTGACATCTTCAGGAAAGAATCATAGAATTTGAGAGAAAAAGAGAGCCTATCCACCAAATCTTACCCTATATATTTAATAATTGGTTTATCAGGAGAAATATTTATACACAATACACTTTTAATATTAAAATATTTTTAAAAATATTTATTTATTTAGAATATTTTTATGATTACATGATTTATGATTTTTTCCTACCCACTTCCTTCCTCCCAGAGCTGACAAGCAATTCCACTGGGCTATAAATGTATCATTGTTCAAAACCTATTTCCATATTATTCAAATGGTCAATAGCATGATCATTTAAAGCCAACATCCTCAATCATATCCCCATTGAACCATGAGATCCATCATTTGTTTTTCTTCTGTGTTTCTACTCCCACAGTTCTTCCTCTGGATGTGGATAGCATTCTTTCTCATAATTCCCTCAGGATTGTCCTGGATCATTGCATTGCTGCTAGTAGGAAAGTCTTACATTTGATTATGCAACAGTGTATCAGTTTCCATGTACAATGTTCTCCTGTTTCTTCTCATTTCTCTCTGTATTAATTTCCTGAGTCATTCCAGTTCACATGGATTTCCTCCAGTTCATCATTCCTTTCAGCATAATAATATTCCATTACCATCAGATACCACAACTTGTTCAGCCATTCTCCAATCACAGGGCATTCCCTCATTTTCCATTTTTTTTTGCCATCACAAAGAGCATGGCTATCAACATTTTTGTACAAATATTTTTCCTTATTATCTCTTTGGGGTAGAAACCAGCAGTGGTATGGTGGAATCAAAGGGCAGACAGTCTTTTAAAGCCCTTTGGGCATAATTCCAAATTTTCTTCCAGAATTATTGGATCAATTCACAATTTCACCAGCAATGAATTAACATCCTGATTTTGCCATGTCCCTGCAAACATTTGTCATTTTCCTTTGCTCTCATATTGGTCAATCTGCTAGGTGTGAGGTAGTACCTCAGAGTCATTTTGATCTGCATTTCTCTAATCAAGAGGGACTTAGAATACTTTTTAATGTGCTTATTGGTAGTTTTGTTTTCTTCATGTGAAAACTGCCTATTCATAGCCTTTTATCAATTGAGAAATGACTTGATTTTTTGTAAATTTGATTTAGTTCCTTTTATATCTGGGATAATAAACCTTTCTCAGAGTTTTCTTATAAAAATGTTTTCCCAGTTTGTGGCTTTCCTTCTAATTTTGGTTTCATTGGTTTTGTCTGCACAAAAACTTTTATTTGATATAATCAAAATTATTCATTTTATATTTAGTAATGTTCTCTATCTCTTCCTTGGTCTTAAATTCCTTACTTTTCCACAGAACTAATGGTTATACTATTCACAGTTCACCTAATTTATTTATGATTTCATTCTTTATATTTAATTCACTTACCCATTTGAGTTTATCTTGGTATAGGCTGTAAGATGTTTATATAAACCTGATTTTTCCCATACTGCTTTCCAGTTTTCCCAGCAGTTTTCTTAAAAGAGTAAGTTCTTGTCCCAAAAGCTGGGATCTTTTAGTCTATTCAACTTGGCCAATTTTGTCTGAGGTCATTTATCCCTAGTCCATTCCACTAATCTACACATCTGTCTGTTAGTCAGTACTATATTATTTCAACGGCCAATGCTTTGTATTACAGTTTAAGATCTGGTACTGATAGGTGTGAAGACTGAATTTGGATTCCCCCTGATGGTAACAATGGTACTTAGCTCTAACTTGATTGTGAAAATTAAATTGTAATCCCCTGTCTATTTTTAGATTTTAATCTCCCAAAATGTAAGCACAGTACTTAAAGTAGAGTATGGAGAGCTACCCATTTTGGTTTTAATCACAAAAAGGTATGAACACCCACTTCATACATTGAGTGGGAGGTCTATGACCCATCTGTGAAAGAGTGGGCAGTCCTGTAGTAAAACTTCAGTTGTGATTGGTAGACGCAGAAATTTAGGGGAAGTGACACAAGAGAAAAATCTTTAAAAGTGGAAACAGAGGCACACTTGGAGTGAAGAGACACATTTGGAGTGAAGAGACACTTGGATTTAAGAGAGACCTTTGGAGTGGAGAGAGATACTTGGAGTGGAGATGCACACTTGGAGTGGACCCTCCTGCAAGAAGCAATTGTTCTGGAGTTGAGGCTGATAAAAGTCTGCTGATTGAACTGACATGTGGTGAGTGTAAATACTGACTTCCTTTCGTTGGCCTTTCTGGAGATCACTCCAGAAAGGCTCATCTTCTTGAGACTCCTTTCTCCTGGCTGGGCCTTTTTGAGTGGGCTCTCTCTCTCTCTCTCTCTCTCTCTCTCTCTCTCTCTCTCTCTCTCTCTCTCTCTCTCTCTCTCTCTCTCTCTCTCTCTCTCTCTCTCTCTCTCTCTCTCTCTCTCTCTCTCTCTCTCTCTCTCTCTCTCTCTCTCTCTCTCTCTCTGTGTCTCTTCATTAATATCTTCCCTCTATTGTAAAATAAACTACCATAAATTCCATTCAGATTTTAGTAATTAGTTTTTGGGATTTAGCAATTAAATTCCTGGAAACCAGTTAAATATATTCAGTCCAACCATAAATTTAACATAGGCCCCTATCCTTCACATTTTTTTTATTATTTCCCTTATTATCCTTGATCTCTTGTTCTTCCAGATGAACTTTGTTATAATTTTTTCTAATTCTACAAATAAATTTTGTGGTAGTTTGAGAGGTATGATCCTGGATAAGTAGATTAATTGTGGGTAGGATTGTGATTTTCATTATGTTAGCTCATTCTATTCATGATTAATTAATGACTTAGTTTTAATTGTATGATAAGTATTTTATAGTTGTTTTCATGTAATTCCTATGTTGTATTGGTAGATAAATCCCTAAATATTTTATATTGCCTAGAGGGATTTTAAATGAACTTTCTCTTTCTAACTCCTGCTGTTGAATTTTATTGGAAATGTATAGAAATGTTGATGATATATGTGGGTTTATTTTATGCTCTTTAACTTAACTAATGTTGTTAATTACTTCCACTAGCCTTTTAGTTGATTTTGTAGGATTCTTTAAGTATACCATCCTATCATCTACAAAGAGTGATACTTTAGTTTCCACATTGTCCCCTTTAATTCCTTTAATTTATTTTTCTTCTCTAATTGCTACTGCTAATCGTTCTAGTAGAATAGTAAATAATAGAGGTAATAATGGACATCCTTGCTTCACTCCCAATCTTATTTGGAAGGCTTCTTGGTTTTATATATATACTGTTTATAGTTTTGAGAAAGGTCCTTTCTATTCCTATATTTTTTAGTGTTTTCAATTGGAATGGGTGTTGTATTTTGTCAAAGACTTTCTCTGCATCTATTGAGATAATGAAATGTTTTCTTTTGGTTTGATTATTGATAGAGTTAATTATGTGGATGGTTTTCCTCATGTTAAACCATCCTTGCATTCATGATATAAATCTCACATGGTCATAGTGAATAATCCTTGTGATAACTTGCTATAGTCTTTTTGATAGTATTTTTAAAAGATTTTTGCATATGTTTTCATTAAGGTGATTGTTATATAGTTTTCTTTCCTTTCTTTCTCTGTTTTTCATCTGCCTGGTCTTTGAATAAGTACCATATTTGGATCATAAAAAGAATTCAGTAAGACTCCTTCTTTGCTTATTTTGTCAAATAGTTTGTATAATATTGTGATTAGTTTTTCTTTAAATGTTTGATAGAATTCACTTGTGAATCCATCTGGCGCTGGGGATTTTTTTCTTAGAAAGTTGCTTGATGGCTTGTTTAATTTCTCTTTCTGAGATGGGATTATTTAAGTATTCTATTTTCTCTTTTGTTTATCTAGTCAGTTTATTTTTTTGTAAATATTTGCCCATTTCCCCTAGATTTTCATATTTATTGCCATATAATTGGGCAAAATAGTTCTTTATAATTATCTAAATTTCTTCTTCATTAGAGGTTAAATATTCCTTTTCATCTCTGATACTGTTAATTTGATTCTCTTTTTTTTATTAACCAGTACTTATCTATTTTATTTTTTAAAAAGCAGCTCCTAGTCTTATTAATTCAAAGATTGTTTTACTTTCAATTTTATTAATTTCTCCTTTGGTTTTTACAATTTCCATTTTAGTTTTGTATGGGGATTTTTAATTTATTCACTTTCTAGCCTATTAATTTGTAAGCTCACTTCATTTATTTCCTCCCTCTCTGTTTTGTTGATATAGACAGTTAAAGATATAAATTTTCCCCTAAGTATTGTTTTCACTGTATCTCATAGATATTAATATGTTGTTTCCTCATCAATGAAATCAATAATTGTTTCTATGATTTGTTTTTGACCCATCAGTTTTGAAGATTTAGATTATTATTTCCAATTAATTTTAATTTTGCCTATCTCTGAGTCTTTATTAATTATGATTTTATCACATTATGAGCTCAAAAAAGTGTATTCATTATTTCTGCTTTTCTACATTTATTTTCAATGTTTTTATGCCCTACAACGTGGTCAATCTATGTATATCCACCATGTACTGTTGAAAGGAAGATATAATCCTTCTTATCCCTATTCAATTTTCTCTAGATATCTACTAGCTCTAATATTTATTTCACTTCCCTTACTTCTTTCTTATTTGTTGTTTTGGTTTGATTTATTTAGTTCTGATAGGGGAAGGTTGAGGTCCTCCACCATTATGGTTTTACTATCTATTGCCTCTTTAAGTGCCTTTAATTTCTCCTTTAAAAATCTAGATGCCATACCAATTGGTGCATATATATTAAGTAGTGATAATTCTTTACTATTTATGCTTCCTTTAATCAAAATGTAATTTCCTTCCTTGTCACATTTAATCAAATATAATTTTTAGTTTTAGTTTAGATTTGTCTGAGATCATGATTGCTACTCCTGCCTTCTTTGTCTCAGTTGCAGTCCAATTGATTCTGTCCTAACCTCTTACCTTTACTCTGTGCATATTTACATGCCTCAAGTATGTTTCTTGTAGAATTTATGGTAGCATTTTGGTTTTTATTTAATTCTGCTATCTGCTTCTATTTTATGGGTGAGTTTATGATAGTCACATTCACAGTTATGATCACTGTCTTTGTATCCCCCTCCATTTTGACTTCCTCCTTTAATCCTAACCTTTTTCCTTTCCCTCTTACCCTCCCCTCCAGTGTTTTGCCTTTAGTAAGTCTCCCCACTTTCTCCTCCCTTGTATTGCTCCCTTTCCACCTCCATTTTCCTTATCTTTCTACTTCTCTATATGTCAAGTGACAATTCTGTACCCTTAATGGATGTGACTGTTCTGTCCTCTCTGAGACAATTTCAGTAAGAATAAGATTTAAGTATTACCTGTTGGCAACCTATTCCTCCCTTCCATTGTATCAGTTTAATTCCCCCCCTTTGAGCTTCTTTATGTAATATGTTTTACTTCATTTTATCTCTTTTCCCATTTCTTTTGCATAATCCTCTTTTTTCACCTCTTTTTTATATCATTCTTAACAGCTTACTACCGTGACCTCTATGAATGCTTCTTCTAGCTACTATGATAATAATAACATTTTAAAAGTTATAGATATTTATAGATTTAGATATAGGAATACATACCATTTGATCTTAATGAAGTCCTTAATTTTTTTTCTCTTTCTTATTGACCTTTTTATGTTTCTCTTGAATTCTTTATTTGGACATCAAATTTTCTCTTAAGTCTGGTCTTTTTGGGGGAAATGCTTGGAAATCTTCTATTTTATTAAATGACCATACTTTCCCCAGCAAGAATATAGTTAGTTTTGCTGGGTATATGATTCCTGATTATAAATACAAATCCTTTGCCTTCTGGAACAGCATAGTCCATGCCTTCTGGTCCTTCAGTGTTAATGTTGCCAGATTCTGTGTAATCCTAATTGATGATCCATGATATCTGAATTCTTTCATTCTAGCAGCTCATGGTATCTTTTCTTTGGCTTGGGAATTCTTGAACTTGGCCATGACATTCCTGGGCATTGTCAACTGGGGATTTAATGCAGGAGATCATCTGTGGATTCTTTCAGTCTCTATTTTACCCTCAGGTTCAAGGATTCAGGGCAGTTTTCTTGGTTAATTTCCTATAGTATGATGTTTAGGATTTTGTTTTGGTCATGATTTTCAGGTAGTCCAATGATTTTTAAATTGTCTATCTCCAGGTCAGTTGTTTTCTCAATCAGGTGTCTCATATAATCTTCAATTTTTTCATTCTTTTGATTTTTTTTTAATTATACCTTGGTTTCTCATGATGTCAATAGCTCCTAATTGCCAAATTCTAATTTTTAAGACTGGATTTCTTCCACAGCCTTTTGATTCTCCTTTTCCTTTTGGTTCATTCTTCCTTTCAAATCATTCTTTTCTTCTTCTGATATATTTGTATCATTTTCCAGCAGGTCAATTCTTGCTTTCAATGCCTGTGCCCCTGTTTCCAGGTGAACTATTTTGCTTTTCAGACTACTATTTTCCTTTTACCATTGTTTCTTTTTAAATTCCAATATGAGCTCTTCCATATCCTGCATCAAATTGTCTGATTGAGGCTTTGCTTGATGTTTCCTGAATCTTGTACTCATCCACTGCTTCTGTTCTTTGCTTCTTACCCCCATAGACACTTTTAATTGTAGCTTTTTTTGTCTTCCCCTATTGTTTACTCATTTTATTTACTTTTTTTTTCTTCTGCCCTATGCACTATATAGACTTGCCCCTCTGATGATTTATTGAACCAAAGTTATTGAGCTGTTCTTCCCTGAGGCCAAATCTTCTCTTTTTGCAATTATTTGCTGGTAAACTGTATTCAACGGGTTGAGCTAACCTGCTGAGCTGGCCTGACCAGCAGATAATATTTCATTGTAGCCAGCAGATCCAGGGTGTCCAGCCAGGTGCACCACCTGCACCCCTATTCCTTCATGCCAGTCCTTGTTTTAGCCCCGGACTATGAAGTGACTCAGAAGCAGACCCTCCAGGCTGCCATCTCTGCCCAGGTCTCACACAGACATCCTGGTCTTTTCCCAGGTCTCATAGCAGTGTATGGGAGAGGGTCTCTGGCCTGATGGCTCCCCCAAGTTCCTACCTGCTAGCCATTTTCAGAGCCCTAGTCTACGTGTTGTTGGTCAGAGGCAAACCCTCATGACTGAATGGAGTGAAGGACTCACAGTGCCTGATCTTATCATGGGTCTCAGAAAGATGGATCAGGGAGGGTGTCTCTCCCTTTTCTCATGAAAATAGATGAACTCTGGCTAACTTTCAAGTTGTTATCAGTAGGAAAGTCTCCTGACTTCTTGTTGGGTTTGAATTTCCTTTTTCTTTGAAGTGAGGTATAAATATTGATTTAGAACGATTGTTGGAGAGGTTATGGCTTTGGGTACTCCTTAGCTGCCATATTGGATCCACCCCCAATATTAATCAATATTAATAGCAATTTCTTAAGCCTGGATAGTCAACAGAACATTAAATCAAATCCTGAGTGGTAGCATCTTCCAATTTCTGAGATGTATATTTGTATACTGAAAATTTTTAAATCATCTTTTGCAAGCCATTATAAGTTGACTATAGCATAGCACATCTTTACATGAATTACTTTTAAAATTTCATAAATAAATAACCTCTGCTTAAAACATTTCTATGTAATTCTAGCTGGTAACAAGGACATTATATCCATTACCACCCAAATTTGAGAATTAGTTGAGCTGTAGTCTTAAATATGAACAATATAAGATTTTGACTAAGAAATTAGAAAAGTGAACAAGGCCTAAAACATGTAAATTATGAAAATAAGAATAAATAGCACTTTCCTCAATGAAAGAAATAAAGCTAAAGAGATATTTAATCCAAGGAAATCTCTGACATATAAAAAAGAAAATACTTCAATTTAAATATTTCCTCAAAGAAATAAATACTAACTCCAAAAAGAAATAAAGCATCAAAGCATATGAAGTAGATTTTTAGAAAAGCTACATAATTACCTAGAAGCAAAATAATAAAGTTGAAAAACAAATATTAGAGAAAACAGTTGGAAAGAAAATAAGTAACTGAGAAGAGAAAATATTAAACTCACTCATCAAAAAATAGACTTTTGATACTACAATAAAACCAATAGAATCCAATGATTATGAGATATAGAAATATCAGAACAAAATTAAGATTAGAAAAACATAATTGAATAAAATGTAACATAATTTAAGATATCTATCTATCTTTAAATTGGAATCTTTCAAATGGGAAAATTTATTTTATCACTTTTCATGACATAATTTTAGCACTTAATAAATATTTTATTATCTTGAAATCTCTGTGTATATATCTATGTATCTATACATATATATGCATTCATACATATATGCATGTAGACAATTGATCTGGAAAAATCAAGAAGAAATTATTTAATACATGAAACTCTCTAAAATGATGATAAAATATCTAGATGCTAAATTTCAAGAAATCATAAAAGATAACAGTCCATATCTGACACATTCTGCCTATATTACTCTAAGCACCTCAGCTACCTTCTTGGTACCCCAAGTAACTTTAAGACTATGTGTGATCTTTGAGTCAGGAAGACTATTGTTAAAATCCTGACTCAGATAATAAATACCTATGTGACCCTGTAGAAATCATCACTTTTCTGTGCTTCAATCTATCAATCATAAAAATAAAATAGAATTATTACAATATTTTTTATTTTCATATACACATATACATATATATTTATATATTCATTATTTTTATTGTTTTTCTAAACAAATTCTCTGGAGACCATATCTTAGTTCTAAGGAAAAGCCCCCTACTTCCTTCCTGTAGTACAATTTATGGTGTTCAAGAAGTTCCTTTCCCAAACCTCTTTGATTGAGTGCTCTGACCTCATTCTGGACAACTGACAGTTTAAAAGATCTTTAAAATTACCACACAGTGTGTAGGCCCACTTTTCTCTGTGATACTTTTATAAAGAGTTTATAGATAAACAGAATTTATAGATAAACAGAAAGTATCTCTATCCTTATTCTGTAAGGTGGGAGGGAGAAATGTATTGAAACTTCTATCTTAAGATTAAATTTTGTTTTTACTTTAAAATCTAACAATTTTCTTAGGGTGCTAAAAAAGTTCTATAGGTTAATGTGAAATTTCCACAATTCTCCCTTTGATTAGTTGGGGACCAAATTAATCTCCCCAGTGAATCATTCCATATACAACATCTATACATTTCAAGATTGTCTCACCAGGATACAAAATGACCCAAAGATATACCTCATGGAGTGTCTAACTATATTTGAGTGTTTCTTAACATATTAAAAATGTTAGATGCATTGACAAGGAGCCATTAAGGGATATTCCCCCCTTTGGGCACAAAGGGTTTATAATCAAAACAAAGTATTTGTGCATGGGAAGTACTGAAGAAGATGGGTGACCAAACTCCCTGAATTCAGTTAGTTATAACCAAAAGTTTACTCACAATCTCATTATATAGTGCCTGATTTCTAGGGGCATCTTCTGTTTAATGATATATTTTTAGTCCATCTGGAATCATGATGGTACTTACAACATATTCTCTGGAAGATTTGATTTCCTAATCATTTCCAGATCATTGTCAATATCTTTCCTTAGAACTGATTTAAAAATTCTTAATCTATGAACATGTAGGCTAGCTCAATAATCTCCCCTCAGGAGGGTGAGATAGAGGCAAGGATTTAATCCTATACATGAGCACATATATAACTTGATAGTAACAGAAAAGAATGTTACAAAATGGTATATATTATTTTACAACAACAATAGACTTGGTATGTGAAGTGCATATGGTTTGGTCAATTATTTAATAATGCATTAAACAAGGTATACAAAATATATATGTTGTCTTTCCCCAACTTTCCATGACAATATATTGTAAGTACTTTAGCCCAGAAATAGTTTCCCCACTAACCCCTCATCTAATGTACAGAGAAACCATTAGGAAGAGTGATAACCAGTTAAAGATTCGAAGAGCTTCAAACTGTCAGTTCCCCTCCACAACCATTTACCTTCATGTTCAGAATTTGGCAGAGGGCAGCAAAGTGTCGATTTTCATTTTTCAGAGAGCCATCAATGCTAACTGGCAGAAGTCCTTCTACCTCCAGCTTCAGGGTGAATCACCACTTATGATTATTAATCATAGTGCCTGATCAAGCACCATTGCATAGTCTGTGATTTTATTTTACTGAAATCACACTATAATGAATTATAAGCCATTATTATTTTTATACAATAAAAGGTTCATCTGGTTGATCACTTGCAAAATTGTTCACCATCTGCCAAGGCTCTGTTTTATTCCCATATTAAATCAGTCTTTTTCTTTTCAACAAAAGGTAACTATGGTCTTTTACTATATGTCTAAGGATTATATCAATGTAAAAAGTACTTTACATATTCTATCTTATTTTATCTCATGTGATTTTTATTTTACATATAATTACCCTGTGACTCTGAAATGCTAAGTAATTTTTGCCTGTTCGTTTGATGTGGAAGAGACAGATGAAGGATTTGAATGCAGTTTTGCACTGTGCCCAGTGTATTATACTTACCTTCTACCCATAGAGAGACCAAAACATTTTCACCAATACCTTTGAGGAGAAAAAAACAAAAACAGCCTATGTTAAATAAGGTGGTAAGTAACAGGAGAGACTGAAGGTCAACAAAGACAAATCCAAGAGAACTGAAATAGAGAAAAAGAAGACAAATACTTTAAAATAGGAAAATGTCCTTTTAATAAACCGATAATTAGGACTCCCTTCATACACATGCTGATTTCTCTGCTGTTCCGTTGTCTGGGCAAATAACAAGGGATAAGAGATGAGCCTTTTTGCATTAATGACAACTCAGGAAAAAGAGAATATTTCATTAGAGGGAGTCACCCTCTCCCCAACACGGTATCATTTTTCAAAGTATCCTGTAGTTGCCACTGTCAAGCTTCCTTTACCCAAGGGTAGAATTGAGGAAAGTAGGAAACAACAGTAGAAAAAAAGTTTTCAAAGTTGTAAGCCCTGAAGGTATGCAAATGATTTAGCAATTTATGCTAACAGTCCCTAGTTAAATTATTTCTTTCAAAAGTATTGCCTATATTCAACTATGGAGATAATAATATATTATGTGGAGCTATACTGACCAAGTCAAATTTATTTGGCATCTATTCTATATGTACTCCATGCTATATACTATAGATAATACATGATTTTATAATATCTGATATTTACTCTTAAGGAGTTTCCAGTCTTGTTGTGTAGAGAAATTCAATAAGATTAAAGTAATTGAACTTTGAAAAGTAAGCACTGTATACAGACTCTAAAGACTGCCAGTTCTGAGAGCTCAGAGACTTAATATATTTTGTTTAATATCTTCTGGGAAGGATTCACAGAGCTGTTAGAATTAGAGCTAGGTCCTGAGGGAGAGGACAGATTTAGGGGAAAATAAGAGACACTAAGAAATCAAAAGAATAAGGTTCTTTTCAAGATTCCCACAGGAAAAAATATATGGTAGGCATGACTCTTTAAAATACTACTTTACAAACTGGGACAATTTAAACAACCTTCATTAGAAATACATCATCATTTCCAAACTTAAAACTTACAATCTATTTTGCATAGTATAGGACAATGATGGCAGATCTATGGCACTCATGCCAATGATGGCACAGAGAGGGCTCTCTTTGGGTATGTGCACCATCATTCCCCTCCCAATGCCATCTTCCCCCTCCCCCCAGGGTTTGTTAGTAGAAAGGCAGAGGGTGCAGCTGCTCCCTTTCTCCCTCTCTACCACTTCTGGCCTGACAACATTTTTTCAACTCACCCCTCTGCCCAGCAGCCCAATGGGGGTGTTTTCTCTCTCCCCTGTGTGGGGTAAGTAGGAAAGACATGCCCAGCACTTGGTGGTGGGGTCTCTGAAAGATTTGCCATCATTGGTATAGGAGAAAGTCTGGGAAAGCCTCCTCACTAGAAATGAAGAGTAGATGCCCTATTTGAGTTAGCAAAGAGGCCATTGTTCTCCCCAGAGGCTACAAAAGTATCTGTTTATTCCATTGATCAAAAAACCTATCCTATGTGACTAGTGAGTGGGTGACAGTACCTCACTTTAAAGCAGGCTACAAGCTAAATGAGTGTTTGACTAACACGCATTGATAAGTGACACCTGTGACATGAATGCTCAGAGAATTTAGAATGTTCTTTACTAAGTATTAACACTGACATGAGATTATTCTTGTAAAAAGGGTTTTAATATTATCAAAGTTGATGACACTTATAAGTCTGTTAGTAAAGTGAAAAGACATTATCAGATGACAAGTCCCTGCTCACAAAAGTAGATATTTGTGATACTACAAATTTTCATAATAATTGATCTATTTCAGGTTATTGTAACCCTTGTATCAGCTCTCTTCACTAAGGAAACATTTGATGTAATTTCTCATTACTCATTTCCCTAGTCTGTATTTCTTAACCAGAAAATTTAAAGGAAATCATTTCCCCATGAAATTTGGTCGTTTAGTGTAAACTTTCTCCAACCCCTCTTAATTTTGATGTCTTCCCCCATTAGTGTTTTCCTATTTATCTTACATGAAGCTTGCTTTGTATATATTTGTTTGCATGCTATCTCACACAATAGATTATATGTTCCTTGAGGTCAGGGATTACCTTGTGCTTGCTTTTGTATGTCTAATACTTGGCACAGTGACTGACACAGGATGTTCTTAATAAATGTGAGTTGATTAATTGACAAATATGATGACAACAGCTCACCTAACACAGAAAAAAAAACCAGAAGAAGGAAGTGCTTAATTTGTTTCTGAAAGATCAAGCTTAGGGAACATTAGGTAGTTCAGTGCATAGAGAGTCAGGTCTGGAAATGGGAGGTCCTGGGTCCAAAATCAGCCTCAGACACTTCATATCTATGTGACCCTGGACAGGTCACTTAACTCTACTTATCTAGCCCTTCCTGCTCTTATGTCTTGGGAGTAATCATTAGTACTGAGACCAACACAGAAAGTAAGAATTTAAAGCAAGATCAAAGAAAACATCTAAAGATAACTTAGAACTAAATAGAAAATAAATAGCTAGTGTCCCATTGGACATAAGCCTCTACTAAAAAGCAATGTAGACTCTGTCATTTAGAGTCATGTATACACAGAGTCTACTTCATGCTTCTATTAGAAGATATTGCCAGACACGATTTCTTATGCAGTTCCTTGGACTCTCCTATAAAAGCTTGGTGGCATTCCAGTGGTTGGCATCAGCCATCGCTCTTTGCCTAGCTTTTCCTGTACTTTCTCAAATACTGTCCAAAAAAGAAGTGTTCTACTGCTTTCAACAGATGGTGCCTTGCAATACTCTATCATGATTCCTTTCAACTCTTCTTTTTTATTTCCAGAACATGACACCATACCCTGATCTCCAGTAAGGTAAGGAAATACTTTGCATGAGGTAATTTTTTTTTTTATTATTCTTGGATACCATAGAGGGAATGAACTAGAGATGTGTTTCTTTTTTTTTCCTTTTCTGTTTTTCTTTGTTTTGTTTCTGTTTTTGTTTCTCCTTTCAGGAAGTAGACCCAGTTTTCCCTGTCTTATAGTTTTATGAATGCAATGTTATGCAAGGGACTTTCTTTCACTTGAGGCTACTTCCTCTTTTCACTATTCCTATTGACTTTTGGCAACAAAAAAGCCTGAACTTAATGCTTTATAACTTCAAAATAATCTCTGGAACTGATTCCAGTTTAAGCTATGATGACTACAAATCTTAACATAGTTTTTATCCCTCTGATATCTGTGATAGAAAAAGTATACTGTTGGAAACACTCCCTACTTTTTACAAATTAATACATTTCTAAACTTCTTCATAATTATCTGTCATAAATACAATATCTCAGGCCATTGGGTCAAATTAATCTGATGGCTTAAGGTTCACTAGCAACTCCTGCTATTTACTAATTTAGTGCCTTATGTAATCTGACTTTTACTCACAATTTAAAGAAGTGAATAGGGGAACCTATATAGTTTTAAAGTTTTTAATATACACTTCCAGTGTAACATTTGTTTTTTGTTTTTGGGTTTTTTTTTTTTACAATAGTCACTATATTAGGAAGTTTTAAACTTTCTTGTGTCACAGACTCTTTGGCAATCCAATGAAGTTGTAGAACCCATGGCAAAATACTGCCTTTTAACAATATTTAAAATTAAAGGAAATGATAGGTTGCACAGTAGATAGAGTGTCAGGTCTGCATTGAGGAAGACTATTCTTCCTGACTTCAAATCTATCCTAAATTGCTGTGTGACCCTGGTCAAGATCTTGGTTACCTCAGTTTCCTCATCTACAAACTGAACTGGAGAAGGAAATGGCTTCAGAATCTTTGCCAAGAAAACCAAAACCAGAGACAAAAAACAATCAGACATGACTGAAACAACTGGTGAAGAATTTTTACTTAGAGGATAACGAAAATAAAGGTGTGATTTTTACACCAATTAATTTCACATACCTTCTGAAATCTATTCACAGACCCCCAGAGAACCCGTTAAGAATCCTGAACATGTCAATGTTTTGTGCAATAGTAGAATAAGCAAATGTATCTGAACTGTAGAATAACTAAATTCCCTTAAAATGTAAAAATTTCTCTTCTGTAATCTCAGAGCTAATAAAGATAAATAATTCTAATGAGGATATTAAAAAAGTATGTCATCTGAAGAAAGAGAACTATATGGTTGTTCAGGGAGCTCATCAACCAATTTGAGCTCTAATAAGTAACATTGAGAAGATAGAAACAAGAATAGGAGATAGAGTATGACTTTCTTTTTTATAAGTTATGATTCTCAAAGAACAGTGTCTAGAGAGCTATGTGAAGATTGGATTTAGCTATTTCTTGATTGTAACAATGAAGATACTTAGTTTAACAAAATCATGAATGTCTTGGGAACTCTAAATTACTCCACCCTACTTAGACCATATTTTAGGGGAAGATAAAGTTGTAATCTCTTGATTGAACAATGAAGGTATTTAACTCTTACCTTATAGTGAAGATAGAACTTTAAACTAAGTCTATTTTAAGATCTTAATATAACAATGTGTTAAGTAACTATAAAGGTTAAATTAATCACAAAAAGATTAAGTAACTCACAAAAGGTGAACTTAAAGAAATATTAAGTAACTTTAAAGATATAATCTAATCAAAGAATATGAGAACTCTAAAAGAATGGGCATTTAGAGGAGGGGACACAAGGGTGAAAGGTCTATATATATTGGCTCATTTCCTTTCTCTGGCACCTTTTGTGGCAGAGAGTTGGCTAACAGCAGCATGCTGGGCCTTTCGGCATTTTAGAGTGGCTACAAGCTATTGTCCGGTTTGGTGGTGAGTTTCTGGCTGAGTTTCCCTCCTTTACTTTTCTAACTTTATCCTCTTAGAAACCTTTAATCTTCTTCAGAGACCTAGAGCTACAAATTTTAAACTCCCCCTGGCACAGGCCTGGCAGGAGAAATCCTATATCCTCTTCCCTCCTCTTTAAATCCCTTCCCTCTATATTAATTAAATTACCATAAATTTCTAGACTGACTTGGCTATTTTCTTTGTGATTTCCCCTGGTGGCCAATTAAATCTAGATTTTAAGTCACAACCTTAAAATTATCTTCACAGTCAAAACTCAGTAAATGCAGTTGAGGAAATTTAAGGAATTGGGAAAAAAAAGATTGGTTTTGCTGTATTAGAGAGAAGAAAAGAGAGATATATAAGGATTAGAAATTCACTCAGGGTAGATGGTAGATGATAACAAGGGATAGGAAGAAAGCAAAGCAGTTTAATTCTTAGATTACTTATTTTTTCTGTCAAGCAGAATGATCATTGAATTAGAAAGCAGATAAGAAAATAATTAATGAAAAATTGACAAACTTCATAAGTCAACTAATAATAATAATCAAGCTCCATTTGATTAATTCAAGACCCCTAGCAAAAAGGAGCTTCATCATTGTAAACTGAAAAATAATTATGTATATGATGATTGAGTCTCTGTCAGGAATGCTTGAAATCTTGTGGATGATAAAAGTGTTATAGAACTGGATTAGGACATCTCTTATCCCAATTAGGAACAAAACATATAAACACAGAAGTATGGAAGTAAGGAATCCATAAACATGTCAACTTGGCTCTGGTTCAGATCATAACCCTTGAATAGATAATCAAAGTTATAGCTAATAAAACTCTAGAAACAGAAGTGAAGTAATCACAGAATCATCATGACTTCATTAGAAACAAATCATGAAAGACAAGCCTTATTTCATTTGCTGATGAAGTATTAGACTACACAACTGGGGAAGATGCAAGATCTCAATTTCAACAAAATATTTGATAGTTTCCCATGATAAATTTGAGGTGAAATTATTGACATATAACCACATTTTAGCTCAATTAAATAGAAATAGAATTGGTTAAAGATGCTACATAAATACAGAAGGTAGTTTCAATGAATTAAACCAGAGTCTGTACAGCTGAATATTTTACTCTTTTGATGACTTAAATTAAGGCATCAATATCATCATTAATAATTCCCTGATGTTTCAAACTAGAATAGAGTTAGGATTAAAAAATATCACAACAAAATAAGTTTTAGATGTTTTGGAGCATTGATTTGAACAGAATAAGATAAAATATAGTAGGTAAAAAGAATATTCACATTTAGATCAGCATTGTAAATTTAAGATTAGGATCATTGAAATCAATATGTCTAGAAAAAATAAAATTTGGGGATCTTATTTCTAGGTCAATGTGAGATATTAGTTTCATATGGAAGCCAGAAAAATTTAATGACAATTTAATATCATTGAGAAAAGCTTAGCTTTCAGGAATATATAATCATCAGTCTCAGCTTACTGAGAATGTCAATACCACAAATATTCAGTTGTTATTTATAGGTGACATATTTTAGGAAGAACACAATTAAAGTGAAAAAAAATTAGAGAATGACAACTAGTTTAGTTAAGGATCTCAACTCCATGCGATATCAGGATCAGTTAAATGAACTGGGGATATTCAGTCTAATAGAAAAATATTTAGAGAGGACTTGTTTTTATTTTTGGTTTTTTGTTTGTTTGTTTTTTTTTGTCTTCAAATGTTTGAAAGACTTTTTAGCTTGATTTAAAGAATAGACAAGCTTTTCTTTTCTTGCTCATGGGAATTCGTTTGCTATTGTTGGAGGGTCTTAATTTGGGGAGCAATTTCAGTGGCCTCTTGACTGGCACATTGCTGTCGTTATGCCACAGAATGAATACATAGAGTTACACCGAAAGCGGTATGCCTACCACTTGGATTACCATGAGAAAAAGAGAAAAAAGGAAAGCTGTGAGGCTCGTGAACATTCAAAGAAAGCAAAGAAAATGATAAGTCTAAAGGCCAAACTTTACCATAAACAACGTCATGCTGAAAAGATTCAAATGAAAAAGACTATCAAGATGCTTGAAAAGAGAAATACCAAGCAAAAGAATGATGAAAAAACTCTCCAAGGAGCAGTGCTTGCATATCTTCTGGACAGAGAAGGACAATCCCGAGCCAAAGTCCTTTCCAACATGATTAAACAAAAACAAAAAGAAAAAGCTGGTAAATGGGAAGTGCCCTTGCCAAATGTTTGTGCCCAGGGAGAAACAGAAGTATTAAAGGTTATTTCGTACAGGAAAGAGGAAGAAGAAGGCTTGGAAGAGAATGGTTACTAAAGTCTGCTTTGTTGAGGATGGCTTTACTGGAAAACCACCAAAATATGAAAAATTTATTAGACCAATGGGTTTTCACTTTAAAAAGGCTCATGTAACTTACCCTGAACTTAAAACCACTTTTTGCCAATCCATACTTGGTGTGAAGAAGAATCCCTCATCCCCACTATATCCAACTTTGGGTGTCATTACCAAAGGTACTGTCATTGAGATGAATGTGAGTGAGCTGGGTCTTGTGACACAAGGAGGCAAAGTTATCTGGGGAAAGTACACACAGGTTACCAACAGTCCAGAAAATGATGGAAGCATAAATGGTGCCCTGCTTGTTTGATTGACTGATCGAATGGAGTTCTACATTTTTGCTAATTATTCAAGACTCTACAGTATATCAAGAAAATCACAATAGGTCTGTTACTATGGAGAACAGTCAGAGAACATAACATTCCACCAAACCTGATTATAAATGAGGTCTATTGTTCTCTTAAGTAAATTCTATTTATTATATTGTATATTGGCTATTTAAAATGGCCCCGTTCTACACATTGGATTTTTTGATTGGTGATTAATTTGAAGTTTAAATACTCTTATTGATAATTGAGCACAATTTCTAGAAAAAAGAAAGATGAGACCCTTTTCTATTTTTTATGTGACTTTTTTGCATTTTGGAATGGTAATTAAAAAAAATGCTTGTAAAACTGACTATAGCTGAATACAGTGAAATCCTCTCAAAAAAAATAAGAATAGACAAATTTTCTAATAATCACAACTGTACTGAAGTAGAAGAGCTGCCTCTACAGGTAGTGGAATCTCCCTCATTAAAGGCATTTTAGGATATATTGGATAAACACTTCTCAAAGAGGAGTAATTTCAAGTTATAGATTGTACTGAATAGCCATTGAGATCTGCTCAATTTATTTGATTCTTCGATGTTGCAAATTTAACTGATCTTATGTGTAAGAGGCATGGTTTCTACATTTTGTTGAAAACTTCTGCATCTTTTATACCCACTAGTGTTATTCTCAGATTTAGTCACATTTTCATCAAAATCATGATGAAATAGGAGACTTCATCTATCTTTTTTGCAAAGTATAGATGGATGTTTCACTTAACATGTCTTTTACTGATCTGTATTTTATATTCCTTTTCATTTAGAGGCATAAGCATTTGCAATGTATTATTTCATACAGAACTAATTGCTCTTTTGCCTACTTTCCTAGATTGGTAGGCTTCTAAGACTGTTGATTGTTTTATATAGCATGGTTTCCATTTGTCTACCTATCTTTTGTTTGTGAGAATGATTCAGTTCAAGCCAATGAATATATTAAGTGAATATATGTCCAGAATATTCACATATAAGCTGGAGTTACTTTTAAAGTGATTTCCTTGTCTTCTATGTAGTTATATTATTGTGAAATTTTTAATTCATATAAAAATAAGTGAAAAATAAAATATGATGGTTAAGATGGAAAGTTGAGGGAAAGAATAGTGAAAATGTATCAAATACAAATAGGAATAGGATTCAAGTAGCATTTGTGCTGAGGCTTGAAGGAACCAGCTATTAGAGGGCTACCACTCAATGCATGAAGGTATAATCATACTTTGTGTATAGAAGATGAAATAGAATAGAACATATCATTATTTTTATTTTAGCATTATCATTACTATTGATGATAATAAGAAGTCATACTGAAAAGAGAACAAAAACATAATGGGATCCAATGAAATCAGGAATATCTGCATGGAGGATTTGGTTGATTTTTTTGAAAAGTGGAGAAAAACCAAGTAGAATAGAAGGAGGACTGAGAGAAAAAATCTTTGGATTTATCAGTTAAGAAATCATTGGCAAACTTTATGAGGGAAGAAATTCAGAGGAATGGTATAGTAGGAAATTTTCATTTTATGTGTGAATTCACCCCATTCACATGTACAGTCAAGATGAATTCTACTTTTTTTCTGTTTATTCTCTTCTGACTTTCTTTTCATCCTGTCACTTCTCACATGTGTTTTATTTCTCACCATTGTAAATCTTAAAATTTCTTAGACTTATAAATGTTGGAAATTTCACCATTGGGAAATTTCACACTTGAAAAATTTCCTATTGATAGTGGGAACTCTATTGGAATGTGAACCCCATTGGCATGGAAGGTTCCTCCTCCTCCCTTCTTAAGACTACTTTAGGACAGAAACCTTTTGCTGAACAATGGAAAGGGCTTTGACCTATGCTTAAGCATAGAACAGGAATTTCTTTGAGTCATGATTGATTTTAGAATTGATACAATAGAGATACTTGGAATGACAGAACCAGGTCTTGGAAATTACAATCTCCACCCTACTCAGTCCTAACAGGATTTAGGAAGGGCTGCAGCATAGATCAAAATTTAATTATTCCAATCTCTACCCTACTCAGGGTAACAGGATTTAGGAAGGGCTGTAGCAAAAGATCAAGATTTAATTATTTGAGAATATGACCTTTACAGACATGTGCAAAGCCACAGACCTCTGGGCGGTCCTGGGTTAAGCTAGAGCCACCATTGGCACAGGGAAGACATGGACAGTGATTGGTAGATGTGAGAACTGAGGGGAGGGAACTTGGATGGTTTCCTTAAAGCTAGTGGGGTCTGAGGACTAGGGGGTTGGTTGGAGAGGTTTTGGCTCTGAGAGGTTGTGCTGGCTCTGAAGGAAGCTGCTCTGAAGGAAGCTGGAGGTGGAGGCCCCTCAGACTGTTTCTCCATTTTGGTCATGTGAGTAATAGGGACTGATCTCCTTTCTTTGCCCCAGCTATCTAAGGGCTTGGGCCTTTTGGCCCAGCCTAAACAGAAGGGGTATTTAAGCCCTATTCTCTTCTCTCCCCTTTCTCTCTCCCTCTCTCTCTCTATCTCTAATACCTTTCTTCATCCTGTTTGTAATTAAACTCCATAAAAGGTTGACTGCTGACTTGAGTTTTCATTTAGGAATTACATAGCTGAATTCCTTGGCAACCTTAAATTAATATATATCAGTCTTTTAAAGTGATTTCCTTGTCACACCACTCTCTCCACAATCTGTCTTCCATTCTAAAAGTACCCCTCCTTTCTATTCCCCTGTCCCTTTACACCTCAGCTCAGAGTAATATATATTGTTATATCTAACTGAGTATGTATATATGTTATTGCCTCTTTGATCCAAATCTGATAAGAGTGAAGTTCAAGAGTTCCTCACACCTTTAATCTTCCCATCTTTTGTAATGGTGCTTTAGAACCTCTTTTTACATGTGACACAATTCAGTCCAACCTCCTCTCCCTTCTCACAGTACTATTTTCTTTCTCCTCCCTCATTTTATTTGGATATCATCCCATTATGTATAATGTAACCCCACACCCTTTATCTAGGTATATTCTTTCTAGGAGCTGATTAAGTTAATAAGAGCTAAAACTATTATCTTCTTATATAATATATACAGTTTAAGAATTTAAACTTATTAAATGCCTTTTCTTTTTCTTGTTTAACTTCTTATGCTATATTTGAGTCTTCTGTTCTAATATCAATTTTTCTATGCAGCTCTGGTCTTTGCATAAAGAATTCTTGAAAGTTCTTGAATTCATTAAATATTTATTTTTTCCTCAAAGATTTATACTCAGTTTCTCTGAATGGATGATTATTAATTGTAATCTTAGTCCCTTCATTTTCTGGAATATTATATTTTAATCCCTGAGAACCCTTAAAGTAGAAGCTGCCAAAACCTGTATTATGCTAATAGAGGCTCCATGATGTTTGAATGTTTCTTTATGGCCTCTTGAAATGTTTTTTTTTTTTTCTTGGAACTTAGGAATTTGAATATAATATTTCTTCTCCTTTTCCTTCTCTTTCAGGAGAAAATAAGTGAATTTTTTTCAATTCCTATTTTACTTTTTAATTCTAAAATGTCAGGACAGTTTTCCTTGATAATATTTTGAAATATAACATCTAGGGATATTTTGCTATTATTTTTCAGATAGTTCTTTAATTTTAAAATTATATCTCTCAGGTCTGTTTTCTAGATTCATTATTTGTCCAATGAAAAACCTTAGTTTTTTTCTATTTTTTTAAAAATTTCACTACAGTAATTTTGTTTGATGTTTTCTGAAGTCTCATGAAGTCATTAGTTTCTACTTAATTGCTTAATTCTAATTTTAGGGAATTATTTTCCTCACTGAGCTTATTTATCTCCTATTTCAATTGACTGATTCTACTTTTTTACAGAGTTGTTTTCTTCAGCAGATTTTCTATATCTTTCCCTGTTTTTTTTTTTTGCACATGTGTCTCTTTTACTAAGCTGTTACTTCTTTTTTACTGTTTTCCTGCATTAATCTCATTTTTATCCCAGTTTTTCTTCCAAGTCTCTTGTTTGATTTTTAAAGTCTTTCTTGAGGTCTTTCATTAAATCTTTTTGGACCCAATACATACACTAGTATGGAAGCTTATTGCTGGCCTGCTTTGAGGTTTTTGTTTTCAATTCTTTTGTGATAAACTTCAGGAGGGCTTAGAGTTCCCCACATTATTTTACCATCTTGGTACAAGAAGTCAAGATATAGTAGCATATATTTGCTTATCTTTTGGACAAATGATTGCTTATCTAATAGTGAGGGATAGGAGGAATAGAAGGAAGGAAGGAGCTAACTACTTTTAATATATCATATGAAATAATTAAAATATTCATGATAGAAAAATTAATTTCTAAGTAATGTAGAGAATAGAGTAATGAACTTGGAGAATGGAAGACTGAATTTGCCATCTTGCCTCCAAAACTAGCTGTGACCAATGTAAAATGGAGATTTGAACACTAGACTTCAATCCCCATAAGTCCTTGGTATTTCCCAGAATTCCCTGTAATCTCACCTGAGTCTCCATCTGGGAAAGATCACAATGAGTATTTAACTGACTCTCTGCCTCACATGCAGGCTCTCTGATCTTCCATTGCAATGATGTAGTGGATAAGCTAAGTGCAGGGGCTTTGAATGGGCTAATCAGCCCTAGGCACATGGTCTTTCTATTTTGTATTTTCTTTATTCCTTGATTTTTTTTAAAATATATTTTATTTGATCATTTCCAAGCATTATTCGTTAAAGACATAGATCGTTTTCTTTTCCTCCCCCCCACCCCCCATAGCCGACGCGTAAGTCCACTGGGCATTAGATGTTTTCTTGATTTGAACCCATTGCTTTGTTGATAGTATTTGCATTAGAGTGTTCATTTAAAGTCTATCCTCTGTCATGTCCCCTCAACCTCTGTATTCAGGCAGTTGCTTTTTCTCGGTGTTTCCACTCCCATAGTTTATCCTTTGCTTATGAATGGTGTTTTTTTTCTCCTGGATCCCTGAAAGTTGTTCAGGGACATTACACCGCCCCTAATGGAGAAGTCCATTACGTTCGATTATACCACAGTGTATTAGTCTCTGTGTACAATGTTCTCCTGGTTCTGCTCCTCTCGCTCTGCATCACTTCCTGGAGGTTGTTCCAGTCTCCATGGAACTTCTCCACTTTATTATTCCTTTGAGCACAATAGTATTCCATCACCAACATATACCACAGTTTGTTCAGCCATTCCCCAATTGATGGGCATCCCCTCGTTTTCCAGTTTTGGGCCACCACAAAGAGCGCAGCTATGAATATTTTTGTACAAGTCTTTGTGTCCATTATCTCTTTGGGGTACAGACCCAGCAGTGCAATGGCTGGGTCAAAGGGTAGATATTCTTTTGTCGCCCTTTGGGCATAGTTCCAAATTGCCCTCCAGAATGGTTGGATCAGTTCACAACTCCACCAGCAATGAATTAATGTCCCTACTTTGCCACATCCCCTCCAGCATTCATTACTTTCCTTTGCTGTTATGTTAGCCAATCTGCTAGGTGTGAGGTGATACCTCAGAGTTGTTTTGATTTGCATCTCTCTGATTATAAGAGATGTAGAACACTTCTTCATGTGCTTGTTAATAGTTTTGATTTCTTTATCTGAGAACTGCCTATCCATTTCCCTTGCCCATTTATCAATTGGAGAATGGCTTGATTTTTTGTACAATTGATTTAGCTCATTATAAATATGAGTAATTAAACCTTTGTCAGAGGTTTCTATGAAGATTTTTTCCCAATTTGTTGTTTCCCTTCTGATTTTAGTTATATTGGTTTTGTTTGTACAAAAGCTTTTTAGTTTGATGTAGTCAAAATTATTTATTTTACATTTTGTGATTCTTTCTATATCTTGCTTGGTTTTAAAGCCTTTCCCCTCCCAAAGGTCTGACATGTATACTATTCTGTGTTTACCCAATTTACTTATGGTTTCCTTCTTTATGTTTAAGTCACTCACCCATTTTGAATTTATCTTGGTGTAGGGTGTGAGGTGTTGATCTATTCCTAGTCTCTCCCACACTGTCTTCCAATTTTCCCAGCAGTTTTTATCGAATAGTGGATTTTTGTCCCAAAAGCTGGGATCTTTGGGTTTATCGTATACTGTCTTGCTGAGATCGTTTTCCCCCAGTCTATTCCACTGATCTTCCTTTCTGTTTCTTAGCCAGTACCAAATTGTTTTGATGACTGCTGCTTTATAATATAGTTTGAGGTCTGGGACTGCAAGGCCCCCATCATATGTGTTTTTTTTCATTATTTCCCTGGATATCCTTGATCTTTTGTTCTTCCAAATGAACTTTGTTATGGTTTTTTCTAAATCAGTGAAGAAGTATTTTGGTAGTTCAATGGGTATGGCACTAAATAGATAAATAAGTTTGGGTAGGATGGTCATTTTTATTATATTGGCTCGTCCTATCCATGAGCAGTTAATGTTTTTCCAATTGTTCAAGTCTAGTTTTAGTTGTGTGGTGAGTGTTTTGTAGTTGTGTTCATATAGTTCCTGTGTTTGTCTTGGGAGATAGATTCCTAGGTATTTTATTTTGTCTAAGGTGATTTTGAATGGGATTTCTCTTTCTAGTTCTTGCTGCTGAGCTGTGTTGGAAATATATAGAAAAGCTGATGATTTATGTGGGTTTATTTTGTATCCTGCAACTTTGCTAAAGTTGTTGATTATTTCAATTAGCTTTTTGGTTGAATCTCTAGGATTCTTTAAGTAGACCATCATGTCATCCGCAAAGAGTGATAACTTGGTCTCCTCCTTGCCTATTCTGATGCCTTCAATTTCTTTATCTTCTCTAATTGCTACTGCTAGTGTTTCTAGTACAATGTCAAATAGTAGAGGTGATAATGGGCATCCTTGTTTCACTCCTGATCTTATTGGGAATGCATCTAGTTTATCCGCATTGCAGATGATATTAGCTGTTGGTTTTAGATATATACTGTTTATTATTTTTAGGAATGACCCTTCTATTCCTATGCTTTCTAGTGTTTTTAATAGGAATGGGTGTTGTATTTTATCAAAGGCTTTTTCTGCATCTATAGAGATAATCATGTGGTTCTTGCTAGTTTGCTTGTTGATGTGGTCAATTATGTGGATGGTTTTCCTAATGTTGAACCAGCCCTGCATCCCTGGTATGAATCCTACTTGATCATGGTGAATGATCCTTCTGATCACTTGCTGGAGTCTTTTTGCTAGTATCCTATTTAAGATTTTTGCATCTATATTCATTAGGGAGACTGGTCTATAGTTTTCTTTCTCTGTTTTTGACCTGCCTGGTTTTGGAATCAGTACCATGTTTGTGTCGTAAAAGGAGTTTGGTAGAACTCCCTCTTTGCTTATTATGTCAAATAGTTTGTATAGTATTGGGGTTAACTGTTCTCTGAATGTTTGATAGAATTCACAGGTGAATCCATCAGGCCCTGGGGATTTTTTCTTAGGAAGTTCTTTGATGGCTTGATGGATTTCAATTTCTGATATGGGATTATTTAAGAATTCTATTTCCTCTTCTGTTAGTCTAGGCAGTTTGTATTTTTGTATATATTCATCCATTTCTCCTAAATTGGTGTATTTATTGCCATATAATTGGGCAAAGTAATTTCTAATGATTGCCTTAATTTCCTCCTCATTGGAGGTGCTGTCCCCCTTTTCATCTTTAATGCTGTGAATTTGCTTTTCTTCCTTCCTTTTTTTAATTAGATTGACCAGTACTTTGTCTATTTTGTTTGTTTTTTCAAAGTACCAGCTTCTTGTCTTATTTATTAAATCAATAGTTCTATCACTTTCGATTTTATTAATTTCTCCCTTAATTTTTAGGATTTCTAATTTGGTTTTCTGCTGGGGGTTTTTAATTTGATCGCTTTCGAGTTTTTTCAATTGCATTTCCAATTGATTGATCTCTGCTCTCCCTTGTTTGTTAATATGAGCTTTCAGGGATATGAATTTGCCTCTGATTACCGCTTTGGCTGCATCCCAAAAGGTTTGAAAGGATGTTTCGCCATTGTCATTTTCCTTGATGAAATTATTAATTGTTTCTATGATTTCTTCTTTAGCTAAACGGTTTTGGAGTATCATATTGTTTAATTTCCAATTGGTTTTAGATTTGGTTTTCCATGTACCATTACTAATCATTATTTTTATTGCCTTGTGATCTGAGAAGGCTGCATTCATTATTTCTGCTTTTTTGCATTTGTGTGCTATGTTTCTGTGACCTAATGTATGGTCAATTTTTGTGAATGTGCCATGTGGTGCTGAGAAGAAGGTGTATTCCTTTTTATCCCTATTTATTTTTCTCCATATGTCTATTAATTCTAATTTTTCTAAGATTTCATTCACTTCTTTTACCTCTTTCTTATTTATTTTTTGATTTGATTTATCTAAATTTGATAATGGTTGGTTTAAGTCTCCCACTAGTATGGTTTTATTGTCTATTTCTTCCTTCAATTCTCCTAGTTTCTCCATTAGAAATTTGGGTGCTATATTATTTGGTGCATACATGTTGATTAATGATATTTCCTCATTGTCTAGAGTCCCTTTTAACAAAATATAATTACCTTCCCTATCCCTTTTGATCAGGTCTATTTTTGCATTGGCTTTATCAGATATCATGATTACCACTCCTGCCTTCTTTCTATCAGTTGAGGCCCAGAAGGTCTTACTCCATCCTTTAATTCTGACCTTGTGGGTGTCAACCCGCCTCATGTGTGTTTCTTGAAGACAACATATGGTAGGGTTTTGGATTCTAATCCATTCTGCTATTCGTCTACGTTTTATGGGTGAGTTCATCCCATTCACGTTCAAAGTTATGATTGTCATTTGTGGACTCCCTGGCATTTTGATTGCCTTCCCTAATTCTAACCTTTTCTTCTTCGGCTCTACCTTTTAGTCCAGTGAATTACTTTGAATCAGTCCCCCTTGTCCCCTCCCTTGATGTTTCCCTTTTTAGTCCCTCCCTTTTTGTTCCCTCCCCCTCCCCCCTCTCTTTCCCTCCCTTTTTGTTCTCCCTCTCCCCCTCCCCCCCTTGGTTTTCCCTTCTCCCTACCCTTGTTGGGTAAGATAGAATTCAAGATCCAAATGGATCTGGATGTTTTTCCCTCTCAGAGTTGATTTCCCTGAGATTGAGGTTTAAGTAAACCCCCCCCCCCTCTCTTCCTCTCCTTCTTATAGGAGTTTTCTTCCCCTCCCCTTCCCCTGTGAATCTTTGTGTGAGAACCATTATTCTATTTGGTCTTTCTTTACCCCCTATTTATACATTACATTTTCCCCACATATTAGTATACATAGGTTGATATAAATGTAGTCCTTATAGAAGAGAGTTTGAGTAAAAGAAGATAACATTTTTCCCCTTTCCTTAATATTTACCTTTTCGGGTATTCCTTGCTCTTTGATTTTCGGTATCAAACTTTCCACAGAGCTCTGGTCTTTTCTTTGCAAAAAGTTGGAAGTCTTCTATTTTGTTGAATGCCCATACTTTCCCTTGGAAGTATATAGTCAGTTTTGCTGGGTAGCTGATTCTTGGTTGGAGACCCAGCTCTCTTGCCTTTCTGAAGATCATGTTCCATGCCTTACGATCATTCAGAGTAGAACTTGCAAGGTCTTGTGTGACCCTGATTGGCATTCCTTTATATCTAAATTGTCTTTTTCTGGCTTCCTGTAGGATTTTTTCTTTTGTTTGATAGCTTTGGAATTTGGCAATTACATTCCTGGGAGTTGTCTTTTGGGGGTTTAGTGTAGAAGGTGTTCTGTGAGCTCTGTCAGTGGCTGTATTGCCCCCTTGTTCTAGAATCTCTGGGCAATTTTCTTTGATTATATCTTGTATCACCATGTCCAGTTTGGTGTTTATTTCTGGCTTTTCTGGGAGTCCAATTATTCTTAAATTTTCTCTTCTCCCCCTGTTTTCCAGATCTATCACCTTGTCGGTGAGATATTTTATGTTCTCTTCTAATTTCTTGGTGTTTTGGCTTTGCTTTATTAGTTCTTGCTTTAAAGCCTGGTTTTCTTTTACAGTTTGGTCAAACTGGTTTTGTAGATGCGTGAATTTCTTTTGCATCATTTCCCACTTTTCCTCCCAGAGGGCTTCCATCTTTTTGGTCCTTTCTGATTCAAATTCTTCATGGGTTTGTGGAGAGTTTCTATTTCCTTTGGAAGATTTTGGAGAATTTTCTTGTATATCTTCTTCTATCTGCTCTGTATTTTGTATTTTGGCTCCATAGAATGTGTCCAGAGTCGCCCCTTTCTTCTTATTTTTCTTGGTATTTTGGGGCTTCTGTGCTTCTGTGGAGTTTGTCATCTCTGAACGTGGAGGATTGGCTTTTCTTGTCTTTGTCTGGTGATCAGAGGCTTTAGTCCTGGGCAGATGTTGGTTCTATGAGTGTTCCCTGGGTTAAACTGAATATGCCTCACTGGAACTGGAATGGAAGGGTCAGACCACGAGGCCACACTCTCCCCCTGGCTCGATTTCCGGAAGTTGCCTTCAGAATCCCTGGCCGTGAGGCTGTTTCGTCGGCCTGCGGGGGGATGGGCTGCCGCTTCCCCAAGCTCCGAGAGCACAGACTTTCACTGAGACTTGGATAGCAGGATCCAGCCCGTGAGGCTGTCTTGCCCGCCCTGAGGGTTGCTGTTGTTTTGACCAGCTCTCTGCAGCGGAGGCCCCAGGCAGTAACTTTCACCTGGACTGGGACTTGGGTAGAAGACCCTGAGGGTTGTTGTTCCTCAGACCCTGCTCTCTGAGCCCGGCGCGGCTGCCGCTTCCGGGAGCCTTGGACTCTGCGCTCCTACCCCTGAGGTCCGAGGGATCTCGGGTTCTGGCTTTTAAGGGGAGCCGTACCTTTTGAACCGGGTCCAGGTCCAGGAGGAGGGTTCCCAGGGTCTGTGCTGTTGATTGTTTTGAATTTCGGCGCCTTAGGAGCTTCTAGTTTGAGATCGGTCGGGAAGGGTTTTCCGGAGATCTGAACTTCAGCTTTCTCTAAGCCGCCATCTTAACCGAAAGTCTATTCCTTGATTTCTAATAATCTTTAATAAATCTCTTAAAATGTAATATTTCTATTACTAGAGACTCATTTAATTTTACACCATGAAGCATATCAGAGAAATTTTCTTAGTCTCAGTTTCCTCATCTATAAAATGTTATTAGTAATATGAACTATATCAGTGAAGGCAAAACTTTTAGGTGCAGGTAATTTGAGAAATGTTCTCGGAACCCTGTGGAGATGGGGAAGGTAACAGTCCAGACCCACATCCTCTTGGTTTTCTGGTAACAAACTTTGGCAAACTCCATGTGGGGTGATGGTGAAAGTGCCCAAAGAAAGGGCTCTGAGTGCCCCACATTTATACATACCATAGGTTCATTAAGGATAAAGTTTAGGACTGTTGACTGAATATATTATATTATTGGTCATCAAGAATTTAAATTCATTCCCAATAACATACTGAGTTTGGGATTTTTATGGTGGTTTAATTACAATAGTAGGAAGAAATTAAGAAGAGAGAAGAGGAAAAGGGGAGAAATCTTATACCTTTTAGGTGCTTTTAGGAGGTCAAGGAAAGGAGGAATCAGCCTTACCACTCACCAAGATCTCTCAGAGAAGACTCCTCACCTAAACCATGCTACAGAGACAAATGCTGCAAGCATGCCAAAACACTGCCCAGAGCTCCCAACTCCTCAGAGAGAGCCCAACATCTCTGAGAGAGCTATCACAGGAATTGACACGAAATATATAGACAGTTCTTTACATCACTTCCTGCATCTCACATGTACCAATGGTAGCTTAAGCTTGGCTTAGGACAGCTCAGGGGGTCTGTCAGTTGTTTCTTATTTATCACTTGCTAGCACATGTCAGTCATAGGACATCCTCCTTACAGTTAATACTTAAGTGGGGGTGTATACATTTCTGGTTGCTAGAATTCTAAAGACCAAGCAGGGTGGGGTAGATCTAGAATTCACAGGTTTGCCACCATAAATCTATCTCACTAGGTGGTTATGAGTTTCAAAGACAAAAATAAAGGGTTTTTTTGAGAGCATCATAAAGAGTTTTATAAAAAAATTTATAAGTCTTAAAGCACTATGGAAATATTAGTTTGTTGCTGTTATTGCTGTTGGTAATGAGTAAATCTAAATTATAAACTATTTGTGTTACCATCTATGGTCCTCCATTATCTAGTTATAATTATTTCACAGGTCTTTTTTTACACTTTTACATTATTTAGCTTAATACAATCTTATTCCAACTAGACTAAAATTTTTGAATTCATGCATGGTTTTTGCCTTTCTTTGTATTCAGCACATAGCAGGTGCTCCAAGAATATTTCAATTGATTTTTGTCCATTTGTACATCATACTCAGTATTTGGGATGGATTTCCTTCTCAGTTTTTCCTCTCAGAATCCTTATTTTACTTAAAATCCATTCACAACTCAACAAATATTTACTTGGCATTTTCACTATGTGAAGAATAAAACTAGTGAATAACAGAAAATTAAGGAAATAGTCCATATTTTCATAGGGCTTATTAGAGTATGCAATTTAAGCACAAATAGGAACAAATAATCTAAATAGTGACAATGTTTTTATGATGAAGAGAATATAGATATCTGGGTATAGTATGAAAGATTCTCTGTAAGAGGAAGCATCTGAATTATTCTTTGAAGAAGGTCAACATTTCAAAAGGTGGTGAAAAGAGGAAGTGCACTCCAGACATAGGACATTATTTGAATAAAAGCATGGAGGAATTAGATGAGATTTAGGACATGGATAATTATTGTTTAAAAAGGGTTGAAGTGGAGTGGGGCATTATGAATTTCATGATTTTATTACTGTAGGGAAGATGGAAAAGTAATGAATGAAGGAAGAATGACAATTAGACTGTTTATAGCCCAAATAAGAGCTGGTGGGAATTGAAAGTAGCATAGAGATCAAAAGAGTGGAGATAAAAATAAAGTAGTAAAATCTGTGGTGGAAACAAAATTGATGACTTGACAACTGTCTATGGGGCAAAAGATTCAGATATGGTATGCCATTGACTGAAACAAGAATTCTTGGACAGAAGCATAGTTTGGTAGAGAAATATACTGCACTCATTTTTTTGACATTCAGAGTTTGAGATTCCTAATCAGATGTAAATAATTATGTCCCAGAATGGTTTCTATACTAGATTGAATTTTAAGAGACTTGGGCAGGGAATATTGATTACATACTTTTATGCATTGAAATAATAATTGAAGTTGTACAATAAAATGGGATATAACAGACAAAATAAAGAAGTATAAATAGAGTAAAACAGAGAATTCTGGGAAAAGCTTTGAGAAAATGAGCAGGGTAGAGATGATGACCTAGAAAAGGAAACTGAAAAAGTACTATCAAAAGAGGGAACAAATTACTCCCCTGATACAAAAATATACATGTCATAATATAACTTTTTATGATTTAATTTTTTACCTCTACAAATTATCTTATATTTCTTATTTGTGTAAATATATATCACTTACTATAATATAATTCCTTGAATGAAAGTACTCATTTGATTTTTATCTTTGTAATCTCAGTGCCCATAAAAGTGTTGAGTGACCCATTCATAGTTTTTTTAGAAATGTTTATTTGAATTTGATTGAATTGCATTGAATTGACATGGTATAGGCACTACTTGCTTAACCCAAATCTTGAGCAGAAAAAAAGTGATCATCCAAAATAACCAGAGAATTTCAAAACTGGTCTTAAAATCATTTAGTCCAACTCCTTATTTTTATAGGTTGAAAAATGTTATACTGAAAGAAAATTCATCTGTTCTTTTGTAACTGAAGGTAATCATGGGAAAGGAAGATTATGCAACATCTTTCTGTGATGATGTAAGCCAAGTTGTCAGTTACTTGTTCTTGCATTCTAACTGTGAGACTGTTCTGCTATTCTCATCTTCTTCCTATAGCCCCTTGTTGCATTATATATATTTCCCTTTGGCTTGGGGAGCAGGTGTTTTGGATTGGTTTCCCACAGATTAGGTATTTTGACCAACTCTTCTCATTTTGTGATTGACAAGTTCTCTTACTCACTTGTCAAGATAGTTGCAATTTACATTAAGCACCTGTAAGGAATTTTTGAAAGGATAACTTGCACTGGAGGTTTCTAGAATGACATGATAGTTTATTGGCAATGTTTGTCATTCCTAATATGTCAATCCATTTAATGCTATAACTTTGTGAAATGTCTTCTAAATTTTTCTGAATGAGAATAAGATGGGAACCACATTTTGTCCTTGTGCATTATGACAAACTTCAGGTAAGGAAGAAGATATCCATTTATAAGTTTCAGGGTATGAGGCAGAATCTCATTTGAAGAAATGAAAAATGGCAATAATTCTGTATTTTCTTCAGAACTAAAAGTTTTAAAGAATTTATATATATACATATATATATACATATATATGAGTATTCTAATCACTTTTCATTATTTTACTTGATGATATGATTTCAATAATCATTTTATGGCATTTTCTGATCCATGTTTCTTATCTCTCAGGTAATATGAAATACATTGTATATGTGCTATAATGCAATACATTTTCCCATATTTGTCATTTTGTGAAAGAAGATGCCTATCACTTATACAAGAAAAAAAAAGGTTCATGGAGGAGATAAAGTGAAATGGTATGCTTCAATATACATCCAGACCCTATTAGTTCCTACTTTAGTGGACCAATCACTTTTCAAATGAAGAAAATGAGGCACAAAAATATTTGGGGGAGGAGGAGTGACTTGAATCCAGTTCTATCTAAGCTAAGTACTATTTCCACTCTACTATGTTGCTTAAGTTATATGAAATAATTTACTTATTTTGTCATAATAACCCTTTTGTTGTTGTTGTCACAATTGTTCAGAACTGTGATTTCATCGAAGTATGTAACTCTCAGAATGAAAACTCCCTAAGAAGGAAGAGGTAACATCTCTTCAGTCTACTGAGCACTGAGAACTTAAATGACTTTTACAGATTCCTATAACTAGTATATGTCAGAGGAAAGCCAAGGACCCTAGCTTTCTTGAACCAGAAGCCAGATTTTTGTTTACATGATACCCATCAGTGACTGGACTACATGACTTCGTTAAAATACAGCCTCATTCATTTATTGATACACTTGATATAGGTTTTGAGCATCTAGAAGTTTCAGTAGATAGATGGCTGTGTCTTAAGTCAAGAAGACCTGAATTCAACTCTGGTCTAAGATATTTACTAGTTATGTTCCCTTGGGCAAGTCACTTAACTTGTTTACTTCAATTTCCTAAACTTTAAAATAGAAATGATAACAGCACCTACTTCCAATGATTATTGTGAGGGAAACAAGATAATATTCATAAAACACAGTGCCTAGAACATAGTAGATGTTATTTAAATGCTAGATATCCTTATTGCCCTTCAAAATTTCTTTCTTATCTATTATGTTTCATTTAGGTTGTGAGGATGGTGATGTTTATATTCAAGTATTTAAAAACTATTTTTATAGAACATGTTTTCCCTACATTATTAGGTTTGACATGTTCAGCTGAACCACGATCACTGGAAAAAATGAAAAAAAGAAAAAAAAAACACTAGCATTCCGAACAGAGAAGCAAAATAGACAAAATGAAAGAATATTTATTCTTTTAATAAAGTAATTGAAACTGGCCATTGCTTAAATTTAATAGCACTGCTTTTGCTCTGTGAAATAAAGGGATAGATTTTTCATTTAGCTACCTTGTCATGATGATAGAAATGGCAATGCCTCCTTTTGATAAAGCATGGAACTTCAATGGTGTTATGTGGAGGGCATGGGATGTGTGGGTGTATGAATTAATAAAGAGTTACAGAATGTTTTCATTGGAAAAGAAAATTGCCTGATTTAAAGAATAGTTCCTGAAGGAACATAATGTGAACTCAAAGAAGAGGAAAAATGAATATAGCCAAAGTGAAGATGGAGGATAATGAACATTTAGAAAAAAAGAACTTGTCAGTTTGGTAAAAGATGGCACCATTATACCAGAAGTATGCTCATAAGAAAAAATTACATCTAAGGCCTCCTATGAAAGTGTCACATTTCCAATAAGGTTAGGATTGTGTGCTTGGAAAGATAGACAGAGATACTAAAATGTGAAAAAATAAGAACTTTGAAAATCAACCCAAACTAGTTTTGAATTTAAATAAAAGCATTTTCAAGAAACAAAAAAGGGATAAATGGGAATTGAAATTATAATTGGCATCTGTTCAATTTTAAAGTAATTACTTTCAAGAAAATATGCTCCTATGATAAGTATAATATATGTGTCAGGCTGAAATACTAACAGGTTTGAGGATCAGAACCCAGGAATTTATTGCTATAAAATAGCTAGCCAATAAAAACAGAGCCATTACATAGTCAGTCTTAGCCTTACACTTAGGTGAAAGAGTCAGAAATGCATCCACTGGAAACATGTTATAGTGTAGAATACATGTACCAGGGTGTGTCCCAGAATCTCCATCTACAAACACTTTCTCAATTCCAATGTAGTGAACTTTATTGACTCCTAGAATCAAATAATTAAACCTTAAAGGAATTCTGGAGAACATCTAGTATATCACCCTAATTTTATAGGGAAGAAACAGAAAGTCAAGTGATCTACTCCAGATCAAACACAGTAAATATACA
Organism: Monodelphis domestica; assembly: GCF_027887165.1. Lineage (NCBI taxonomy): Eukaryota > Metazoa > Chordata > Mammalia > Didelphimorphia > Didelphidae > Monodelphis > Monodelphis domestica. Next base: position 669,041,269 of record NC_077227.1, on the reverse strand, counting down.
TATATATATATGTAGTAATATTATTGTGATAGAAGGGTATTTCTGCATTGAGTCTAAAAAAAGGATTATAAAATGAACAGAAGTTGGTCTATGTTCGTGTATCACTATATATGGGAAATAGTACATACTGATGCTACATAAATGTTCTTTAGTCCAAAAGAGATCACGAGAGTCTGAATTCATCAATATACCTTAGTATCATCCACTTAAAAACTTCTAACTCCCTTTGTTATGATTTTTTACCCATCAAGCAACTTTTATGTATAATTGGATCACAGATTTATAGCTAAAAGGTATAAAGAAACCATATCCTCCAATACCCTCAATTTAAAAATGAAAAATTGAGGCCCAAAGGGACTGATTTACTCAAGGTCACAGAAAAGTAAGTATCAAAGGACATTCTCATTTCTTGTACCTAATATACTTTCCATTGAAAACTAGGTAAATTTGTCTTGTGAATAAACTTATTTACTCGAACAAAGATCCTGTGCAGAATTCTAATACTGCCTTGTGACAAATAAAATTATAAGTATTATTTAATACATTTAGAATTTTGGTTTTTGAGTCATTTCCTCCTCAGAGTACCATCACAGTTTAGTGGGGTACAGAATTCATGAATATGAAAAGCTGAGACTTATCCCTTTAGCTTCAAATACACATTAAGGCCCCTGCCATTTTATGAGATCCAGATTCAAGTGATTGCTGAGCTCTATTAAACATCTTGATTGTAAGAATGAAATATGCACAACTTTGGGAATTTTTGTCCTATGGTGGCAAGTAAACAGAAATTATCATTAAACAACAATGTAGACTAAAATCAGTCAATTAGAAATCAGTCCTTTTAAAGTGATGTTGATATACATAGACCTTATACTTCCAATTTGACCTCTTCAGAAAAAAAATATTAATTAAGATAGATCACTTAGCTATAATGCTCAAAGTAAAGGTGTTTCTAGAGAACATTATAATATAACTTCATTTGAACTCTACAGAATATTTTTAAATAAAAGTAGCAAATATCTTTGACAGGTACATATTTATATCTTTATAACTTTTGATATTTTTTTGTTTCAGTCAGTTCTGATGCTTTGTGATTCCATTTGGATTTTTCTTGGCAAACAAAATGTAATTTTCCACCTCCACTTATTTTACAGGTGAGGAAATGAAGGCAAAAGGCTTAAGTAAATAATTCAGGATCACCTGTATGCCTTGCTTGATATTACAAATCAATGACCTTTTTTTTTTAAACATCTGCGTGTTTCTGGTGATGTTAGGCTTGTAAGTCACTAAGTACTATCATCTTTTGTGAGACACCAAAAAACAGTGACTCCATCCCATATATATGTATAGACACACATTTAATATGGGCATATCCAAATGGATGTGTACACACACACACACACGTGCATATAATACATGTATACATACACACATATTGGGTTAGAAAAAAATAATTATGTCCTTTAAGTCTAAGAATCATTTTATTTCCATTTTCTTACTGGACATAGATATTAAAGGAAAAGAGGAGGAAAATAGAAAGACAACTATAGAAGTCTAATTCAATATGTATGTAAACAGATTTAAATTAATCTTTAAAATAAAATGTTAAGAGCAAAATACAAGAAATTTTCAAACTATATATGTGTGTGTCTTAAAATATACACATATTGTTAAATTTTTTATGATTTGGACTTAATATTTAAATTGGTGGTCCCCAGGGATTTAATTTCTAAATTCCAAAATTAATTACTAAAGTAGAATGGAATTTATCATAGTTTATTTACAATAGAGGGAAGATATTAAAGAAGAGAGAAAAGGGTAAGAGAGAGAGAGAGAGAGAGAGAGAGAGAGAGAGAGAGAGAGAGAGAGAGAGAGAGAGAGAGAGAGAGAGAGAGAGAGAGAATAAGAGAGAGCTCTCACTTCCTCAGAGCCAGGTAAAAATTCTAAGCACCATTCAGGGGAAGGAGTCTCAAGATAATGGGCCTTTCTCGGAGGTTCACACCTCCAGAAGGGGCAAGGAAACCAAGTCAGTCTTTCACTCACCACAGTGACCTTCTAAAAGGAAAGCAGTCAGAGGTCTCCTTCAAGAGCTCCTCCAGGAGTCTAGTTACACAGCCAGGTGTCTTCACTCCAAGTTTGAGTGTCTGTCTTCCAGTCTCTCCTCAAGTGTCTGTCTTCCAGTCTGACACCGAGTGACTGATTGAAGTCTCTCCTCTGAGTGACTCTTCTTCATTCCAAGATCAAGTGACTCTAAGCCCGAGTGACTTCTATCCCATAGAACCCCAAGTGACTAAATTTTGATTTATTCTCGTGTGTTTCCTCTATTTAAAGATCTTTTTCTCTTATGTCATCTCCCCTAAATTTTACATCAACCAATCACAGCAGAGGCTCCTCTCCAGGACTGCCCACTCAATGTATGAAATAGATGTTCACACCTTTTGTAGTTAGTTAACACATTGTTGTAGTTAGTTAACACCTTTTTGACTAGTTAACACCTTTTGTAGTTAAATCTAATTTAAATATTGAGTTAACACTTTTAGGATTAAGATATAAAAATAGACAGGGAATTATGATTTTATCTTCACAAAAAAGGAAGAGCCAAGTATTTTAATTGTTGAATCAGGAGATATCAAAATCCAATCTTCACAATATACAATTATTTCTATCTGAATAAAATATTCAAGTTTTTTTAAAAAATCCCTCAAAATGAAATGAAATGCCAAAATAATAAACCAAAATATCAGATGCTTATGAGGTTGTACGCATTATATAGTGTACTCTATCACTCATTGGTTTAGAAAAGAGGGGAAAGATGAGCATAATTTTATAAAATTATATCAAAATAATAAGACAATGAATTACAGGTATATTCTTTCACTGTTATT